>NC_091152.1:19360380-19405380 GCF_040958095.1 Procambarus clarkii
TGGCACCCTCCGTGGCAGTGTGGCACCCTCCGTGGCAGTGTGGCACCCTCCGTGGCAGCGTGGCACCCTCCGTGGCAGCGTGGCACCCTCCGTGGCAGTGTGGCACCCTCCGTGGCAGTGTGGCACCCACCGTGGCAGTGTGGCACCCACCGTGGCAGTGTGGCACCCTCCGTGGCAGTGTGGCACCCACCGTGGCAGTGTGGCACCCTCCGTGGCAGTGTGGCACCCTCCGTGGCAGTGTGGCACCCACCGTGGCAGTGTGGCACCCACCGTGGCAGTGTGGCACCCTCCGTGGCAGTGTGGCACCCTCCGTGGCAGTGTGGCACCCTCCGTGGCAGTGTGGCACCCACCGTGGCAGTGTGGCACCCACCGTGGCAGCGTGGCACCCTCCGTGGCACCCTCCGTGGCAGTGTGGCACCCTCCGTGGCAGTGTGGCACCCACCGTGGCAGTGTGGCACCCACCGTGGCAGTGTGGCACCCTCCGTGGCAGTGTGGCACCCTCCGTGGCAGTGTGGCACCCACCGTGGCAGTGTGGCACCCACCGTGGCAGCGTGGCACCCTCCGTGGCAGTGTGGCACCCTCCGTGGCAGTGTGGCACCCTCCGTGGCAGTGTGGCACCCTCCGTGGCAGTGTGGCACCCACCGTGGCAGTGTGGCACCCTCCGTGGCAGTGTGGCACCCACCGTGGCAGTGTGGCACCCACCGTGGCAGCGTGGCACCCTCCGTGGCAGTGTGGCACCCTCCGTGGCAGTGTGGCACCCACCGTGGCAGTGTGGCACCCACCGTGGCAGTGTGGCACCCTCCGTGGCAGTGTGGCACCCTCCGTGGCAGTGTGGCACCCACCGTGGCAGTGTGGCACCCACCGTGGCACCAGCCTCGACCACCGCCCGTTGCTAACCTTAGCTTAATGACTGGTTAACGAGAGCCGTGGTAGGGGAAGGTGGCGGCTGGCACCACTACCACACTACACCACCACCACCACACTACACCACCACCACCACACTACACCACCACCACCACACTACACCACCACCACCACCACCACACTACACCACCACCACCACACTACACCACCACCACCACACTACACCACCACCACCACACTACACCACCACCACACTACACCACCACCACCACACTACACCACCACCACCACACTACACCACCACCACCACACTACACCACCACCACCACAGTACACCACTACCACACTACACCACCACACTACACCACCACCACCACACTACACCACCACCACACTACACCACCACCACCACACTACACCACCACCACCACACTACACCACCACCACCACAGTACACCACCACCACCACAGTACACCACTACCACACTACACTACCACCACACTACACCACCACAGTACACCACTACCACACTACACCACCACTACCACACTACACCACCACCACACTACACCACCACCACACTACACCACCACCACCACACTACACCACCACCACCACACTACACCACCACCACCACACTACACCACCACCACCACAGTACACCACTACCACACTACACCACCACCACCACAGTACACCACTACCACACTACACCACCACTACCACCACCACAGTACACTACCACACTACACCACCACCACCACACTACACCACCACCACACTACACCACCACCACAGTACACCACTACCACACTACACCACCACCACCACACTACACCACCACCACCACACTACACCACCACCACCACACTACACCACCACCACCACAGTACACCACTACCACACTACACCACCACCACACTACACCACCACAACAGTACACCACTACCACACTACACCACCACCACCACACTACACCACCACCACCACAGTACACCACTACCACACTACACCACCACCACCACCACCACACTACACCACCACCACCACAGTACACCACTACCACACTACACCACCACCACACTACACCACCACCACCACACTACACCACCACCACACAACACCACCACCACCACACTACACCACCACCACCACACTACACCACCACCACCACAGTACACCACCACCACCACACTACACCACCACCACCACACTACACCACCACCACCACACTACACCACCACCACCACACTACACCACTACCACCACACTACACCACCACCACTCTACACCACCACCACCACACTACACCACCACTACCACACTACACCACCACCACCACACTACACCACCACCACCACACTACACCACCACCACACTACACCACCAGACTACACCACCACCACACTACACCACTACCACACTACACCACCACCACCACACTACACCACCACACTACACCACCACCACCACACTACACCACCACCACCACACTACACCACTACCACCACACTACACCACCACTACCACACTACACCACCACCACCACACTACACCACCACCACCACACTACACCACTACCACACTACACCACCACCACCACACTACACCACCACCACACTACACCACCACCACCACACTACACCACCACCACACTACACCACCACCACCACACTACACCACCACCACACTACACCACCACCACCACACTACACCACACTACACCTCTCTGGGTGTAGCCAGGTGTAGCAACAACCCCCTCCCCCCCCCCGTCAACTACACCTGGCGTGTTTACCAGCACTTTACCTGCAGGATCTATACTAGTAGTGCTCGAGAGTCCACCATCAAGGTCTCCTACAATGATTTCTCTCTCACTGCATTCCTGTTACCCCCCCCCCTCCCCGGGCAGGTACGGTGATGTACGGTGAGGGGACACACCACCGTACAGGTACGGTGATGGTCCCCCCCCGGGCAGGTACAGTTATGTACGGTGAGGGGGGACACAACACCGTACAGGTACGGTGATGGTCCCCCCCCCCCGGGCAGGTACGGTGATGTACGGTGAGGGGACACATCACCGTACAGGTACGGTGATGGTCCCCCCCCGGGCAGGTACAGTGATGTACGGTGAGGGGGGACACATCACCGTACAGGTACGGTGATGGTCCCCCCCCCGGGCAGGTACGGTGATGTACGGTGAGGGGACACACCACCGTACAGGTACGGTGATGGTCCCCCCCGGGCAGGTACAGTGATGTACGGTGAGGGGGGACACATCACCGTACAGGTACGGTGATGGTCCCCCCCCGGGCAGGTACGGTGATGTACGGTGAGGGGACACACCACCGTACAGGTACGGTGATGGTCCCCCCGGGCAGGTACAGTGATGTACGGTGAGGGGGGACACATCACCGCACAGGTACGGTGATGGTCCCCCCCCCGGGCAGGTACGGTGATGTACGGTGAGGGGACACACCACCGTACAGGTACGGTTATGGTCCCCCCCCGGGCAGGTACGGTGATGTACGGTGAGGGGACACACCACCGTACAGGTACGGTGATGGTCCCCCCCGGGCAGGTACAGTGATGTACGGTGAGGGGGGACACACCACCGTACAGGTACGGTGATGGTCCCCCCCCGGGAAGGTACAGTGATGTACGGTGAGGGGACACACCACCGTACAGGTACGGTGATGGTCTCCCCCCGGGCAGGTACGGTGATGTACGGTGAGGGGGTACACATCACCGTGCAGGTACGGTGATGGTCCCCCCCCCCGGGCAGATACGGTGATGTACGGTGAGGGGGGACACACCACCGTACAGGTACGGTGATGGTCCCCCCCCCGGGCAGATACGGTGATGTACGGTGAGGGGACACACCACCGTACAGGTACGGTGATGGTTCCCCCCCGGGCAGGTACAGTGATGTACGGTGAGGGGACACACCACCGTACAGGTACGGTGATGGTCACCCCCCGGGCAGGTACAGTGATGTACGGTGAGGGGGACACATCACCGTACAGGTACGGTGATGTCTATCCGTCTGACAGCTGGGTGGACAGCGCTTCGGATTCGTAGTCCTGAGGTTCCGGGTTCGATCCCCGGTGGAGGCGGAAACAAATGGGCAAAATGTTTCTTTCACCCTGATACCCGCTGTTACCTAGCAGTAAATAGGTACCAGGGAGTTAGACAGCTGTCACAGGCTGCTTCCTGGGGATGTGTAACAAAAAGTCGTGCCTGGCCTAGGACCGGACTTGGGGGAGTAGAAGACCTCTCGAGTCCCTGCCCAGGTAAGGTCCAGGACCACCACCTGGCCCTCCACGGACCCCCGCTGACCTGGTGACCCCTCCCCGGGGTCAGGGGTCAGCAGGAAGGAGCTCATCAGGGCCAGTTAGTGCCACACTCAGGGTGCCTCCAGTGTTGGCTGGCTACACCCCGTCCTGGTGGTCGTACTCTGTCCTCTGGGGTCTTGTTGGGGTCGTACTCTGTCCTCTGGGGTCATGTTGGGGTCGTCCTCTGGGGTCATGTTGGGGTCGTACTCTCTCCTCTGGGGTCATGTTGGGGTCGTCCTCTGGGGTCATGTTGGGGTCGTACTCTCTCCTCTGAGGTCATACTCTGTCCTCTGGGGTCATGTTTTGATCGTCCTCTGTCCTCTGGGGTCATGTTGGGGTCCACCACCAGCCGGGGGTCGACCTGGGGTAAAGGGAGCAGTAATTACAACTGTGTTTGTTCACTCAGCCACAAAATGTCAAATGCGGGGAATATTTTTACCTGAAGGTGTGTTTGTCTGTCCCTTTATTGTCCAGTTACAGTGACCGCTGTTTGTTTTGTCCAGTTACAGTGACCGCTGTTTGTTTTGTCCAGTCCGGCCCGCCAGTGGTAGCCGGACTCGTAACACTGCCAGTGTCACCGTTACTGTGTCACAACACTGTCAGTGTCACCGTTACTGTGTCACGACACTGTCAGTGTCACCGTTACTGTGTCACAACACTGTCAGTGTCACCGTTACTGTGTCACAACACTGTCAGTGTCACCGTTACTGTGTCACAACACTGTCAGTGTCACCGTTACTGTGTCTCAACACTGTCGGTGTCACCGTTACTGTGTCACAACACTGTGTCACCGTTACTGTGTCACAACACTGTGTCACCGTTACTGTGTCACAACACTGTCAGTGTCACCGTTACTGTGTCACAACACTGTCAGTGTCACCGTTACTGTGTCACAACACTGTCAGTGTCACCGTTACTGTGTCACAACACTGTCAGTGTCACCGTTACTGTGTCACAACACTGTCAGTGTCACCGTTACTGTGTCACAACACTGTCAGTGTCACCGTTACTGTGTCACAACACTGTCAGTGTCACCGTTACTGTGTCACAACACTGTCAGTGTCACGGTTACTGTGTCTCAACACTGTCGGTGTCACCGTTACTGTGTCACAACACTGTGTCACCGTTACTGTGTCACAACACTGTCAGTGTCACCGTTAATGAGAAGAAAAAATCTAGATAAGAAAATCAGGATAAAGAAATCAGAATGAGAATCAAAAACATATCTTTTGAAGAAATTAAGATAACATTCTACAGTCTCCAGAACAGTAGAATGATGGGAAAGTGTAGAATGTGTATTGTCACACGACGAGCCGGTCGGCCGAGCGGACAGCACGCTGGACTTGTGATCCTGTGGTCCTGGGTTCGATCCCAGGCGCCGGCGAGAAACAATGGGCAGAGTTGCTTTCACCCTATGCCCCCTGTTACCTAGCAGTAAAATAGGTACCTGGGTGTTAGTCAGCTGTCGCGGGCTGCTTCCTGGGGGTGGAAGCCTGGTCGAGGACTGGGCCGCGGGGACACTAAAGCCCCGAAATCACCTCAAGATCAAGAGGCAACTGTGTCTGACCGACTCCTGAAACAATCCAGAGATTCCACATTTTTATTGTCAAATGTTAATCTGTTACACAATTAAAAAACCCAATCCAATCCAGTATTTACCCAGGTCTTCCCCCTCAACCTTGCCCAGTTCATGGCAATTCTTTCATGTTTTCTTTGGTTTTGAAAAATGTAACTGTTTTTGATATAAGACGTCGTTATCTTTTAAGATAACGTACACAACTTGGAGCCCAAAGTCTGGAGCATTTGTTGCTGCCGAATTTAACCCCATTGTAATTGGTTGTGTACTCACCTAGTTGTGCTTGCGGGGGTTGAGCTCTGGCTCTTTGGTCCCGCCTCTCAACTGTCAATCAACAGGTGTACAGGTTCCTGAGCCTATTGGACTCTATCATATCTACACTTGAAACTATGTATGGAGTCAGCCTCCACCACATCTCTGCCTAATGCATTCCACCTGTTAACTACTCTGACACTGAAAAAGTTCTTTCTAACGTCTCTGTGGCTCATGTGGGTACTCAGTTTCCCCCTGTGTCCCCTTGTTCGTGTACCTCCAGTGTTGAATAGTTTATCCTTATCAACCCTGTCAATTCATCTGAGAATTTTGTAGGTAGTGATCATGTCTCTCCTGACTCTTCTGTCTTCCAGTGTCGTAAGGTGCATTTCCCGCAGCCTTTCCTCATAACTCATGCCTCTTAGTTCTGGGACTAGTCTAGTGGCATACCTTTGGACTTTTTCCAGCTTCGTCTTGTGCTTGACAAGGTACGGGCTCCATGCTGGGGCCGCATACTCCAGGATTGGTCTTACATATGTGGTGTACAAGATTCTGAATGATTCCTTACACAGGTTCCTGAACGCTGTTCTGATGTTAGCCAGCCTCGCATATGCCGCAGACGTTATTCTCTTTATGTGGGCTTCAGGAGACAGGTTTGGTGTGATATCAACTCCTAGATCTTTCTCTCTGTCTGTTTCATGAAGTGCTCCACACCCCGGGGCTCCACACCCCTGGGCTCCACACCCCTGGCTCCACACCCCTGGGCTCCACACCCCTGGGCTCCACACCCCAGGGCTCCACACCCCAGGGCTCCACACCCCAGGGCCCCGGGGTTCCACACCCCTGGGCTCCACACCCCTGGGCTCCACACCCTTGGGTTCATAAGGATAGAAATAGTCCACACTACTGTATTATTCTGAGATGCATTTTATTTTCTCAATAAAACATATTTGAACATGTGGACAGTCAGGTGACATACACAGTGAAAGTGCAAACCAGAGCTGTTATCCTACAATGTCCCCCTCCCTCCACTCCCCCCCTCCCCCAATTCCCTAGATTATATTTTGACAGTGATTAACTGATAAGGAACATGATGATTACAGATACATGTTCCTCAGATCAGAACATAATGGACGTCTAGACCTGACGGACCCGGGACCCACTGACTACCGCCTCCTCCAGGCCCACAGGTCTTAACATTCTACGTCAGTGATAAACGTATTAACTGGGAATTAATAAACAAACATCTCTGTGACTCGTCTAATTCTGAACCTTCCGTCTATGTTCCCTCGTTCTGTTAGTGTTCATTTTGAACATCACTTTATACACTGTAACTGTTACACAAGTTCTTATGAACGTCTGGTCTTAATGTCTGGTGTCATTGTTTACATTAACTAGGCAGTTTAAGAGGCCGGAAGCACCAGGCGGCTGTTTATAACAATGACAACATTGGGTTTGGGGAAGTTCGATGCTCGAACTGTATTGGATATTTGTAAACAAAGTCGCCAGAGATTAAGGAAAGATGCACAAGTTTGTAAATAGATGTAGAGACGCGTGTTGAACCTGTCCCCTCGCCTCCCAGCACCTGTCCCTCGCCTCTCAGCACCTGTCCCCTCGCCTCCCAGCACCTGTCCCCTCGCCTCCCAGCACCTGTCCCCTCGCCTCCCAGCACCTGTCCCCTCGCCTCCCAGCACCTGTCCCCTCGCCTCCCAGCACCTGTCCCCTCGCCTCCCAGCACCTGTCCCCTCGCCTCCCAGCACCTGTCCCTCGCCTCCCAGCACCTGTCCCTCGCCTTTCAGCACCTGTCCCTCGCCTCCCAGCACCTGTCCCCTCGCCTCCCAGCACCTGTCCCCTCGCCTCCCAGCACCTGTCCCTCGCCTCCCAGCACCTGTCCCTCGCCTCCCAGCACCTGTCCCCTCGCCTCCCAGCACCTGTCCCTCGCCTCCCAGCACCTGTCCCTCGCCTCCCAGCACCTGTCCCCTCGCCTCCCAGCACCTGTCCCCTCGCCTCCCAGCACCTGTCCCTCGCCTCCCAGCACCTGTCCCTCGCCTCCCAGCACCTGTCCCTCGCCTCCCAGCACCTGTCCCTCGCCTCCCAGCACCTGTCCCTCGCCTCCCAGCACCTGTCCCCTCGCCTCCCAGCACCTGTCCCCTCGCCTCCCAGCACCTGTCCCTCGCCTCCCAGCACCTGTCCCCTCGCCTCCCAGCACCTGTCCCCTCGCCTCCCAGCACCTGTCCCTCGCCTCCCAGCACCTGTCCCTCGCCTCCCAGCACCTGTCCCCTCGCCTCCCAGCACCTGTCCCCTCGCCTCCCAGCACCTGTCCCCTCGCCTCCCAGCACCTGTCCCTCGCCTCCCAGCACCTGTCCCTCGCCTCCCAGCACCTGTCCCTCGCCTCCCAGCACCTGTCCCCTCGCCTCCCAGCACCTGTCCCTCGCCTCCCAGCACCTGTCCCTCGCCTCCCAGCACCTGTCCCCTCGCCTCCCAGCACCTGTCCCCTCGCCTCCCAGCACCTGTCCCTCGCCTCCCAGCACCTGTCCCTCGCCTCCCAGCACCTGTCCCTCGCCTCCCAGCAACTGTCCCCTCGCCTCCCAGCACCTGTCCCTCGCCTCCCAGCACCTGTCCCTCGCCTCCCAGCACCTGTCCCTCGCCTCCCAGCACCTGTCCCTCGCCTCCCAGCACCTGTCCCCTCGCCTCCCAGCACCTGTCCCTCGCCTCCCAGCACCTGTCCCCTCGCCTCCCAGCACCTGTCCCTCGCCTCCCAGCACCTGTCCCTCGCCTCCCAGCACCTGTCCGTCGCCTCCCAGCACCTGTCCCTCGCCTCCCAGCACCTGTCCCTCGCCTCCCAGCACCTGTTGCTACTACCTTAACTATTCTCAGGGTTGTTTCCACTTCTTAAGTCATTTCTCGACTCAGCTTTCCATGTCGTCTGAATCATCTTGGAGTGTCGTAAGTCTTCATCTGTCTGAACTCATTAACGTTGTATCATCTGCCAAAGTTGACATATTCACCTGCTGACGTCAGATCATTAACGTGAGAACCTTAACGGGTCCAGCACCGATCCTTTAGGTACTCCGCTTAGTTTTATTTATTTTTGGTTATAATTCATAGAGATTTCTCTTACATGAAGTAATGCTGCTGCTGCTGCCTTACACACTTGATCCTCTACAGGTGTTCAGCTAGTCTTATCTTTATTATCCCGTACATTACCTTGCAGGAGATGCTTGTCAGTAACGCTGGTCTGTACTTTACTGCTCCTCCTTATCTACTTTCTTATATATATTGGCACGACATTCACCATCTTCCAGAGCTGAGGGTTCACTGTGGGGCTGTGAGGCTTCACATTATGTGCTCCCAAAGTTTACTTGTCTCTATTCTCAGGTGGTTCCTCAGGTGTTGTCTCAGTACTGGTGGTGTGTTCTCAGGTGCTTCCTCAGGTGTTGTCTCAGTACTGGTGGTGTGTCCTCAGGTGTTGTCTCAGTACTGGTGGTGTGTCCTCAGGTGTTGTCTCAGTACTGGTGGTGTGTCCTCAGGTGGTTCCTCAGGTGTTGTCTCAGTACTGGTGGTGTGTTCTCAGGTGTTGTCTCAGTACTGGTGGTGTGTCCTCAGGTGTTGTCTCAGTACTGGTGGTGTGTTCTCAGCTGCTTCCTCAGGTGTTGTCTCAGTACTGGTGGTGTGTCCTCAGGTGTTGTCTCAGTACTGGTGGTGTGTCCTCAGGTGTTGTCTCAGTACTGGTGGTGTGTCCTCAGGTGGTTCCTCAGGTGTTGTCTCAGTACTGGTGGTGTGTCCTCAGGTGTTGTCTCAGTACTGGTGGTGTGTTCTCAGGTGTTGTCTCAGTACTGGTGGTGTGTTCTCAGGTGTTGTCTCAGTACTGGTGGTGTGTCCTCAGGTGTTGTCTCAGTACTGGTGGTGTGTCCTCAGGTGTTGTCTCAGTACTGGTGGTGTGTCCTCAGGTGTTGTCTCAGTACTGGTGGTGTGTCCTCAGGTGGTTCCTCAGGTGTTGTCTCAGTACTGGTGGCGTGTTCTCAGGTGTTGTCTCAGTACTGGTGGTGTGTCCTCAGGTGGTTCCTCAGGTGTTGTCTCAGTACTGGTGGCGTGTTCTCAGGTGTTGTCTCAGTACTGGTGGTGTGTCCTCAGGTGGTTCCTCAGGTGTTGTCTCAGTACTGGTGGTGTGTTCTCAGCTGCTTCCTCAGGTGTTGTCTCAGTACTGGTGGTGTGTTCTCAGGTGGTTCCTCAGGTGTTGTCTCAGTACTGGTGGTGTGTCCTCAGGTGTTGTCTCAGTACTGGTGGTGTGTCCTCAGGTGTTGTCTCAGTACTGGTGGTGTGTTCTCAGCTGCTTCCTCAGGTGTTGTCTCAGTACTGGTGGTGTGTTCTCAGGTGGTTCCTCAGGTGTTGTCTCAGTACTGGTGGTGTGTCCTCAGGTGGTTCCTCAGGTGTTGTCTCAGTACTGGTGGTGTGTCCTCAGGTGTTGTCTCAGTACTGGTGGTGTGTCCTCAGGTGTTGTCTCAGTACTGGTGGTGTGTTCTCAGGTGGTTCCTCAGGTGTTGTCTCAGTACTGGTGGTGTGTCCTCAGGTGTTGTCTCAGTACTGGTGGTGTGTCCTCAGGTGTTGTCTCAGTACTGGTGGTGTGTTCTCAGGTGGTTCCTCAGGTGTTGTCTCAGTACTGGTGGTGTGTTCTCAGGTGTTGTCTCAGTACTGGTGGTGTGTTCTCAGGTGTTGTCTCAGTACTGGTGGTGTGTTCTCAGGTGGTTCCTCAGGTGTTGTCTCAGTACTGGTGGTGTGTTCTCAGGTGGTTCCTCAGGTGTTGTCTCAGTACTGGTGGTGTGTCCTCAGGTGTTGTCTCAGTACTGGTGGTGTGTTCTCAGGTGGTTCCTCAGGTGTTGTCTCAGTACTGGTGGTGTGTCCTCAGGTGGTTCCTCAGGTGTTGTCTCAGTACTGGTGGTGTGTTCTCAGGTGGTTCCTCAGGTGTTGTCTCAGTACTGGTGGTGTGTCCTCAGGTGGTTCCTCAGGTGTTGTCTCAGTACTGGTGGTGTGTCCTCAGGTGTTGTCTCAGTACTGGTGGTGTGTCCTCAGGTGTTGTCTCAGTACTGGTGGTGTGTTCTCAGGTGTTGTCTCAGTACTGGTGGTGTGTTCTCAGGTGTTGTCTCAGTACTCGTGGTGTGTCCTCAGGTGGTTCCTCAGGTGTTGTCTCAGTACTGGTGGTGTGTCCTCAGGTGTTGTCTCAGTACTGGTGGTGTGTCCTCAGGTGTTGTCTCAGTACTGGTGGTGTGTCCTCAGGTGTTGTCTCAGTACTGGTGGTGTGTCCTCAGGTGTTGTCTCAGTACTGGTGGTGTGTCCTCAGGTGCTTCCTCAGGTGTTGTCTCAGTACTGGTGGTGTGTTCTCAGGTGTTGTCTCAGTACTGGTGGTGTGTCCTCAGGTGTTGTCTCAGTACTGGTGGTGTGTTCTCAGGTGGTTCCTCAGGTGTTGTCTCAGTACTGGTGGTGTGTCCTCAGGTGTTGTCTCAGTACTGGTGGTGTGTCCTCAGGGGCTTCCTCAGGTGTTGTCTCAGTACTGGTGGTGTGTTCTCAGGTGTTGTCTCAGTACTGGTGGTGTGTTCTCAGGTGTTGTCTCAGTACTGGTGGTGTGTTCTCAGGTGGTTCCTCAGGTGTTGTCTCAGTACTGGTGGTGTGTCCTCAGGTGGTTCCTCAGGTGTTGTCTCAGTACTGGTGGTGTGTCCTCAGGTGTTGTCTCAGTACTGGTGGTGTGTCCTCAGGTGTTGTCTCAGTACTGGTGGTGTGTCCTCAGGTGGTTCCTCAGGTGTTGTCTCAGTACTGGTGGTGTGTTCTCAGGTGTTGTCTCAGTACTGGTGGTGTGTCCTCAGGTGTTGTCTCAGTACTGGTGGTGTGTCCTCAGGTGTTGTCTCAGTACTGGTGGTGTGTTCTCAGGTGGTTCCTCAGGTGTTGTCTCAGTACTGGTGGTGTGTTCTCAGCTGCTTCCTCAGGTGTTGTCTCAGTACTGGTGGTGTGTCCTCAGCTGCTTCCTCAGGTGTTGTCTCAGTACTGGTGGTGTGTCCTCAGCTGCTTCCTCAGGTGTTGTCTCAGTACTGGTGGTGTGTTCTCAGCTGCTTCCTCAGGTGTTGTCTCAGTACTGGTGGTGTGTTCTCAGCTGCTTCCTCAGGTGTTGTCTCAGTACTGGTGGTGTGTTCTCAGCTGCTTCCTCAGGTGTTGTCTCAGTACTGGTGGTGTGTCCTCAGCTGCTTCCTCAGGTGTTGTCTCAGTACTGGTGGTGTGTCCTCAGCTGCTTCCTCAGGTGTTGTCTCAGTACTGGTGGTGTGTCCTCAGCTGCTTCCTCAGGTGTTGTCTCAGTACTGGTGGTGTGTCCTCAGCTGCTTCCTCAGGTGTTGTCTCAGTACTGGTGGTGTGTCCTCAGCTGCTTCCTCAGGTGTTGTCTCAGTACTGGTGGTGTGTTCTCAGGTGGTTCCTCAGGTGTTGTCTCAGTACTGGTGGTGTGTCCTCAGGTGTTGTCTCAGTACTGGTGGTGTGTTCTCAGGGGCTTGCTCAGGTGTTGTCTCAGTACTGGTGGTGTGTTCTCAGGGGCTTCCTCAGGTGTTGTCTCAGTACTGGTGGTGTGTCCTCAGGTGTTGTCTCAGTACTGGTGGTGTGTCCTCAGGTGTTGTCTCAGTACTGGTGGTGTGTCCTCAGGTGTTGTCTCAGTTCTGGTGGTGTGTTCTCAGGGGCTTCCTCAGGTGTTGTCTCAGTACTGGTGGTGTGTCCTCAGGTCTAGACGTGTCGCACCTTCCTTATCTTCTGTGGTTAATGTCTCGCGCCTTTATCGTATTTACATACAACATTTTGCAACCCGTTCTCGCACTTTCGTATAGTCAATATTGACTTATTAAATAAGTGCATATGTGACATACTAATTTATTGTGAATATTTTAGTTTACCTTGGAAAGCTTCATAGAAAACACCGACCTTACCTAACCTTCTTAGTATGTTAAGATAAGCATCTTATTGCTTCGTAATTACAATTATTACTTAACCTATTATAGGTATAGGTTAAGTAATAATTGTAATTACGAAGCAATAAGATGCTTATCTTAACATAGTAAGAAGGTCAGGTAAGGTCGGTGTTTTCTATGAAGCTTTTCAAGGTAAACTAAAATATTCACAATAAATTAGTATGTCACATATGCACGTATTTAATAAGTCAATATTGACTGTGTGAGAACGGGTTGCATTTTGAATTGATTTACCTTCAACTACTTCTACGTCTAAACTAATGTAACATTGACAACACTAACACTGTAAAAGTTCTTTCTGACGTCCCTCTGACGTATTTGCGTCTTGAGTTTCCATCTATGACTCCTCGTTCTGTTGTTTCCAGCCTTAACAACGTTGCTTTGTCTACCTTGTTAACTTCCATTAGAATCTTATAAGTTATCATCCCTTCCTATGTCTCCTTTCCCTCAGTTCCCTCACCTCAGGTACCAGTCTCGGTGAATATCTTTGGACATTTTCTAGTTTCTCCTTCTCCTCCTTCAGGTAAGGGTTCCGTGCTGGGGACGCCTACTCAAGAGTGGGTCTCACCTTTGCTCGGACAAAGGGGGCTCAGAAAGGCCCTTTGTGCCAGTCCCTGAATACTACACAGGTGTTGGCCACTGTGCCATAGGTGTTGTTCGGCTAATGTGGGCCTCTGGCAGCACATTTGGGGTCATGGCCACTCAGGTCTTTTGCATTTCTAATTGAAGAATATGTCTTCCTTCCTCGTGTGTGTGTGTGTGTGTGTGTGTGTGTGTGTGTGTGGTGTGTGTGTGTGGTGTGTGTGTGTGGTGTGTGTGTGTGGTGTGTGTGTGTGGTGTGTGTGTGTGGTGTGTGTGTGTGTGTGTGTGTGTGTGTGTGTGTGTGTGTGTGTGTGTGTGTGTGTGTGTGTGTGTGTGTGGTGTGTGTGTGGTGTGTGTGTGTACTCACCTAGTTGTACTCACCTAGTTGTGTCTGCAGGATCGAGCATTGACTCTTGGATCCCGCCTTTCGAGCATCGGTTGTTTACAGCAATGACTCCTGTCCCATTTCCCTATCATACCTGGTTTTAAAATTATGAATAGTATTTGCTTCCACAACCTGTTCCTGAAGTGCATTCCATTTCCCCACTACTCTCACGCTAAAAGAAAACTTCCTAACATCTCTGTGACTCATCTGAGTTTCAAGCTTCCATCCATGTCCTCTCGTTCTGTTACTATTCCGTGTGAACATTTCGTCTATGTCCACTCTGTCAATTCCTCTGAGTATCTTATACGTTCCTATCATGTCCCCCCTCTCCCTTCTTCTTTCTAGTGTCGTAAGGCACAGTTCCCTCAGGCGCTCTTCATACCCCATCCCTCGTAGCTCTGGGACGAGTCTCGTTGCAAACCTCTGAACCTTTTCCAGTTTCATTATATGCTTCTTCAGATGGGGACTCCATGATGAGGCGGCATACTCTAAGACTGGCCTCACGTAGGCAGTGTAAAGCGCCCTAAATGCCTCCTTACTTAGGTTTCTGAATGATGTTCTAACTTTTGCCAGTGTAGAGTATGCCGTGTGAGTATGTGTGTGTGTGTGTATGTGTGTGTGTGTGTGTGTGTTGCATTACATGTTGTGTTAACTAGAGATATAAACTATCAGTCAAGACACGGACTGATAACATAGTGATTCACCTGTTATCTCATTTCCCAAATTAACAAGTACTGGAGTACAGTTACCGGTGTCAGTAAGGGCCAGGTACAGCTACAGGTGTCAGTAAGGGCCAGGTACAGTTACAGGTGTCAGTAAGGGCCAGGTACAGTTACAGGTGTCAGTAAGGGCCAGGTACAGCTACAGGTGTCAGTAAGGGGCAGGTACAGTTACAGGTGTCAGTAAGGGCCAGGTACAGCTACAGGTGTCAGTAAGGGGCAGGTACAGTTACAGGTGTCAGTAAGGGCCAGGTACAGTTACAGGTGTCAGTAAGGGCCAGGTACAGTTACAGGTGTCAGTAAGGGGGCAGGCACAGCTACAGGTGTCAGTAAGGGCAGGTACAGCTACAGGTGTCAGTAAGGGGGCAGGTACAGCTACAGGTGTCAGTAAGGGCAGGTACAGCAACAGGTGTCAATAAGGGGCAGGTACAGTTACAGGTGTCAGTAAGGGCAGGTACAGTTACAGGTGTCAGTAAGGGGCGGGTACAGCTACAGGTGTCAGTAAGGGGCAGGTACAGCTACAGGTGTCAGTAAGGGCAGGTACATCTACAGGTGTCAGTAAGGGGCAGGTACAGTTACAGGTGTCAGTAAGGGGCAGGTACAGTTACAGGTGTCGAGGCAGGTACAGCTACAGGTGTCAATAAGGGGCAGGTACAGTTACAGGTGTCAGTAAGGGCAGGTACAGTTACAGGTGTCAGTAAGGGGCGGGTACAGCTACAGGTGTCAGTAAGGTGCAGGTGCAGCTACAGGTGTCCTTACACGGCCCCACCACCCGCACGCCAGGATAGCAGACAGACTAACTAGAGTCCAGACATGTGAATTCACCTCAAAAGTTAGGTGAATGTTGACTTCATAAAGTGGTTAACCATGCAGCGAGAGCTCCTCGTTGCTCACACAGTCCTGGTTATCACGCTTGGACGGAGGTATTGTGATCTGGATAACTTGTTTGGTTATCATTGAGTCGGACGATAACTGGATAACCATCAAATCTTTTGTTTCTTTTACAGTCTAAGGTTATGAATAATTGACTCCCAGGGCCCTGGGAGACAGGTGTGTAGTGGACAGGTGTGTAGTTGACAGGTGTATACTGTGTGGCTACACAACACACTAGATGCCAGAGGTAAACTCTTGGGACGGTCTCAAAGCTCTCAAGATGTACTCTCTGGGAAGGCGGCGAGAAAGGTGTCACATAATATATACATGGATGATACTGGAGGGTCAGGTCCCAAATGTGCACAGTAGAATAACACCATACTGGAGCGAGGAGCAGAGGTGCCATAGGTACTGTACCTATGGCACTGGCACTCCTCACAGCACCAGTGAAGAGCAGAGGTGCCATAGGTACTGTGTCTATGGCACTGGCACTCCTCACAGCATCAGTGAGGAGTAGAGGTGCCATAGGTACTGTGCCTATGGCACTGGCACTCCTCACAGCACCAGTGAAGAGTAGAGGTGCCATAGGCACTGTGCCTATGGCACTGGCACTCCTTACAGTGCCAGTGAGGAGTAGAGGTGTCATAGGCACTGTGCCTATGGCACTGGCACTCCTCACAGCACCAGTGAAGAGCAGAGGTGCCATAGGTACTGTGCCTATGGCACTGGCACTCCTCACAGCACCAGTGAGGAGTAGAGGTGCCATAGACACAATCAGAGAACACTGTATAAACATCAGAGGTCCAGTGAAGAGCAGAGGTGCCATAGGCACAATCAGAGAACACTGTATAAACATCAGAGGTCCAGTGAAGAGCAGAGGTGCCATAGACACAATCAGAGAACACTGTATAAACATCAGAGGTCCAGTGAAGAGCAGAGGTGCCATAGACACAATCAGAGAACACTGTATAAACATCAGAGGTCCAGTGAAGAGCAGAGGTGCCATAGGCACAATCAGAGAACACTGTATAAACATCAGAGGTCCAGTGAAGAGCAGAGGTGTCATAGGCACAATCAGAGAACACTGTATAAACATCAGAGGTCCAGTGAAGAGCAGAGGTGTCATAGGCACAATCAGAGAACACTGTATAAACATCAGAGGTCCAGTGAAGAGCAGAGGTGCCATAGGCACAATCAGAGAACACTGTATAAACATCAGAGGTCCAGTGAAGAGCAGAGGTGCCATAGACACAATCAGAGAACACTGTATAAACATCAGAGGTCCAGTGAAGAGCAGAGGTGCCATAGGCACAATCAGAGAACACTGTATAAACATCAGAGGTCCAGTGAAGAGCAGAGGTGCCATAGGCACAATCAGAGAACACTGTATAAACATCAGAGGTCCAGTGAAGAGCAGAGGTGCCATAGGCACAATCAGAGAACACTGTATAAACATCAGAGGTCCAGTGAAGAGCAGAGGTGCCATAGGCACAATCAGAGAGCACTGTATAAACATCAGGGGTCCAGTGAAGAGCAGAGGTGCCATAGGCACAATCAGAGAACACTGTATAAACATCAGAGGTCCAGTGAAGAGCAGAGGTGCCATAGGCACAATCAGAGAACACTGTATAAACATCAGGGGTCCGCGGTTGTTCAACATCCTCCCAGCAAGCATCAGAAATATTGCCGGAACAACCGTGGACATCTTCAAGAAACAATTACACAGGTTCCTACAAGAAGTGGCTGACCAACCAGGCTGTAGTGGATGTGCAACCTGTGCGGCTCCAGGTGTCTCAGGTGCCCACCTGAGTCTAATGAATTTGTTGACAATCTCACTCCATGATAGCAGACAATCTTATAAATGGTTTATAATTGCTTAAATTAATTAATTATGAATGCCAGAATTGTCTATTGAAATATGTTTCTTTCCATTGTTCACTGAATTAATAACTTGTAATCATATTAATTATATATAGAGTTATCTTGACTTTGATTTAGAAGCTATTTTTGTTAATGATTTACACACCTGTTTACACATGTGGGGGGAGGGGGGGGGGAGGGAGGTTTACAATAATAATATTTGCAATAATTATTACTACGAGTTTACAGTGATAATTATATTAATAACTGACAGGTGATAACTCATGATAACACTAATGATGGTGGTAATGTATGGCGTTATCTGCAGTGTTGATGTTTTGTTTGTTTGTTTGTGTGTTTGTTTGTTTGGGAGAGTTCTAATGTGGTTGTTTACTTGACAGGTGAGTTATGGCGAGGCTGTGGTGCCCGGTGGCACGCTGCTCACTCTCACTCACTCTCACACTCACACACTCTCACTCACACTGTCACTCTCTCACTCACTCTCACACACACTCACACACTCACTTACTCACTGTCACTCTCTCACTCTCACTCACTCTCACACACTCTCACTCACACTCTCACTGTCACTCTCTCACTCTCACTCTCACACACACTCACACACTCTCACTCACTGTCACTCTCTCACTCTCACTCACTCTCACACACTCTCACACACACACTGACTCTCTCTCACTCTCACACTCACTCACACTCTCACTCACTCTCACTCACACACTCTCTCTCACTCTCACTCTCACTCACTCTCACAAACACACTCTCACTCACACTCACTCACTCTCACACTCACACTCACTCTCACTCTCACACTCACTCTCACTCTCACTCTCACACACACACACACACTCACACTCACACTCACTCACACTCACTCACACTCACACTCACACTCACACTCACTCTCACACTCACACTCACACTCACTCACTCTCACACACACTCACACACACACACACACACACACACACACACACACACACACACACACACACACACACACACACACACAAGGCAAGAAGCCGGAAGACGCCAACACCTCACTGTAAGGTAGGTTCGAACACATGTGTTTTCCTCTGCTATGTAAACTGTGTTGTTGTGGGAGGCAGCAATACATAGTGGTGTCAACCGGGCTGTGGTGGGTATGTGGGCCTGCGGGGCGCTCCAAGCAACAGCCTGGTGGCCCAAACTCTCACAAGTCAAGTGTAGAAGTAGGAGTAGAAGAAGTAGGGGGAGTAGAACAACTCCCAGAACCCCATCAACCAGGTATCAACAACGCTTCTTTGTGTGTGTGAGAGAGAGAGAGCGAGAGAGAGAGAGAGAGAGAGAGAGAGAGAGAGAGAGAGAGAGAGAGAGAGAGAGAGAGAGCGAGAGAGAGAGAGAGAGAGAGAGAGAGAGAGAGAGAGAGAGAGAGAGAGAGAGAGAGAGAGCGAGAGAGAGAGCGAGAGAGAGAGCGAGAGAGAGAGCGAGAGAGAGAGCGAGAGAGAGAGCGAGAGAGAGAGCGAGAGAGAGAGCGAGAGAGAGAGCGAGAGAGAGAGCGAGAGAGAGAGCGAGAGAGAGAGCGAGAGAGAGAGCGAGAGAGAGAGCGAGAGAGAGAGCGAGAGAGAGAGCGAGAGAGAGAGCGAGAGAGAGCGAGAGAGAGCGAGAGAGAGCGAGAGAGAGCGAGAGAGAGAGCGAGAGAGAGAGCGAGAGAGAGCGAGAGAGAGAGAGAGCGAGAGAGAGCGAGAGAGAGCGAGAGAGAGCGAGAGAGAGCGAGAGAGAGCGAGAGAGAGAGAGAGAGAGAGCGAGAGAGAGCGAGAGAGAGAGAGAGAGAGAGCGAGAGAGCGAGAGAGCGAGAGAGAGAGAGAGAGAGAGAGAGAGAGAGAGAGAGGCCCTCAGCCTCCGGGGGCCAACAGACAGGTTTGGGCCACATTCATTCTCACTCCATAAGTGAACAAGGGTCAGAGATGGTATAGCGGGCCACCCACCTTATGTACACACACACAACCACACACACTCTACGTGTGTGGGTATTGACAGTTGAGAGGCGGGAACCAAGGACCTCAACCTCCTCACACAAGCACAACTAGGTGAGTACAGCTTGATCTCAACCCCCCCCCCCCCTTTACCAATCACCCAACTAGCCACCACTACGTCACTGCCTTCCTCCTCCAACCAATCCTCCAATCTCTCCTACACCTGAACCAACCCAGTATCTCACCCCCAAGCTGACAGCTGCCCCATACACAAGACAAAGTATCAATGAGGAGCCTAAAAACCTGGTTCACAAATGCTGATGGAATGTCTAACAAAGCGGACGAATTGAAGGAAAGTCGAAACAAAACCAGCACCAGCCCATCCTCCTGTTTCAGAGTATTTTATACGTTCCTGTCATATCCCCTCTCTCCCTTCTTTTTTCAAGTGTCGTAAGGTTCAGTTCCTTCAGACGCTCTTCATATTCCGTCCCTTGTAACTCTGGGACAAGCCTCGTCATAAACTTCTGAACCTTTTCCAGTTTCTTTATGTGTTTCTTCAGATGGAGACTCCATGATGAGGCGGCATACTCTAAGACTGGCCTCACGTAGGCAGTGTAAAGCGCCCTAAATGCCTCCTTACTTAGGTTTCTGAATGATCTAACTTTTGCCAGTGTAGAGTACACTGCTGTCATTATCCTATTTATATGTGCCTCAGGAGATAGATTAGGTGTTACGTCCACTCCCAGGTCTCTTTCGCGCGTCGTCACAGGTAGGCTGTTCCCCTTCATTGTGTACTGTCCCTTTGGTCTCCTATCTCCTAGTCCCATTTCCATAACTTTACATTTGCTCGTGTTGAACTCCAGTAGCCATTTCCCTGACCATCTCTGCAGCCTGTTTAAGTCCTCTTGGAGGATCCTACAATCCTCGTCTGTCACAACTCTTCTCATTAATTTTGCGTCATCCGCAAACATTGACATGTATGATTTCACTCCTGTAAACATATCTTTTACGTAAATTAGAAAGAGGATTGGTCCCAGCACCGATCCTTGAGGTACTCCACTTGTTACTGTTCGCCAGTCCGACTTCTCGCCCCTTACCATTACCCTCTGGCTCCTTCCTGTTAGGTAGTTCTTCACCCATACTAGGGCCTTTCCGCTTACTCCTGCCTGCCTCTCAAGTTTGTATAGCAGTCTCATGTGCGGTACTGTATCAAAGGCCTTTTGGCAGTCAAGAAATATGCAGTCTGCCCAGCCTTCTCTGTCCTGCCTTATCCTTGTTACTTTATCATAGAATTCTAAAAGGTTTGTTAGGCATGATTTCCCTGTCCAGAACCCATGTTGGTGCTTGTTTACAAACCCAATGCTCTCCAGGTGCTCAACAAGTCTTAGCCTAATTATTCTTTCAAGTATTTTGCAGGGGATGCTTGTCAGTGATACGGGTCTGTAGTTAAGTGCCTCCTTCCTAGTGTGTGTGTGTGTGTGTGTGTGTGTGTGTGTGTGTGTGTGTGTGTGTGTGTGTGTGTGTGTGCGTGTGTGTGTGTGTGTGTGTATGTGTATGTATGTGTATGTATGTGTATGTATGTGTATAAAGTATATGTGGAAGCTGATCAGAATTACATTTCACCTTTGTGAATGTACATTAATGACACTATGTAAAAGACACATCAAACACTTTATGTAGGGCAAACGTAAATCTGTGTATCTATGTATTTACGTATGTAGGTTAGCTTAGCATTTTAAAAGCACCGAATCCCCTTCTGTGGTTGAGTGTTCAATAAACCCTTGAACTATATGTTTAACACATCTCTAACCCTGTCCATGGAGGACAGAAGAAAATGTATATATGCTGGTTAGCATTGTAAATGTCTGGCCACGTCTGTGGTAGAAAATAATAATAAAAAAAATGCTATATGAGGATAGAAGTTATAAGGCTCTAGAAGCCTCATGCTGGCAGGTCTCAACGGTCTGATAACTGGAGAGTTGGTGATGTGGTGTGGGAGATCATGCCCCAGTTCCTGCCTGTCAGAGATACCCACCTGCCACAGGTAACGGTAGCCACCTGCCACAGGTAACGGTAGCCACCTGCCACAGGTAACGGTAGCCACCTGCCACAGGTAACGGTAGCCACCTGCCACAGGTAACGGTAGCCACCTGCCACAGGTAACGGTAGCCACCTGCCACAGGTAACGGTAGCCACCTGCCACAGGTAACGGTAGCCACCTGCCACAGGTAACGGTAGCCACCTGCCACAGGTAACGGTAGCCACCTGCCACAGGTAACGGTAGCCACCTGCCACAGGTAACGGTAGCCACCTGCCACAGGTAACGGTAGCCACCTGCCACAGGTAACGGTAGCCACCTGCCACAGGTAACGGTAGCCACCTGCCACAGGTAACGGTAGCCACCTGCCACAGGTAACGGTAGCCACCTGCCACAGGTAACGGTAGCCACCTGCCACAGGTAACGGTAGCCACCTGCCACAGGTAACGGTAGCCACCTGCCACAGGTAACGGTAGCCACCTGCCACAGGTAACGGTAGCCACCTGCCACAGGTAACGGTAGCCACCTGCCACAGGTAACGGTAGCCACCTGCCACAGGTAACGGTAGCCACCTGCCACAGGTAACGGTAGCCACCTGCCACAGGTAACGGTAGCCACCTGCCACAGGTAACGGTAGCCACCTGCCACAGGTAACGGTAGCCACCTGCCACAGGTAACGGTAGCCACCTGCCACAGGTAACGGTAGCCACCTGCCACAGGTAACGGTAGCCACCTGCCACAGGTAACGGAAGCCACCTGCCACAGGTAACGGTAGCCACCTGCCACAGGTAACGGTAGCCACCTGCCACAGGTAACGGTAGCCACCTGCCACAGGTAACGGTAGCCACCTGCCACAGGTAACGGAAGCCACCTGCCACAGGTAACGGAAGCCACCTGCCACAGGTAACGGTAGCCACCTGCCACAGGTAACGGAAGCCACCTGCCACAGGTAACGGTAGCCACCTGCCACAGGTAACGGTAGCCACCTGCCACAGGTAACGGTAGCCACCTGCCACAGGTAACGGAAGCCACCTGCCACAGGTAACGGTAGCCACCTGCCACAGGTAACGGTAGCCACCTGCCACAGGTAACGGTAGCCACCTGCCACAGGTAACGGTAGCCACCTGCCACAGGTAACGGTAGCCACCTGCCACAGGTAACGGTAGCCACCTGCCACAGGTAACGGTAGCCACCTGCCACAGGTAACGGTAGCCACCTGCCACAGGTAACGGTAGCCACCTGCCACAGGTAACGGTAGCCACCTGCCACAGGTAACGGTAGCCACCTGCCACAGGTAACGGTAGCCACCTGCCACAGGTAACGGTAGCCACCTGCCACAGGTAACGGCAGCCACCTGCCACAGGTAACGGCAGCCACCTGCCACAGGTAACGGCAGCCACCTGCCACAGGTAACGGCAGCCACCTGCCACAGGTAACGGCAGCCACCTGCCACAGGTAACGGCAGCCACCTGCCACAGGTAACGGCAGCCACCTGCCACAGGTAACGGCAGCCACCTGCCACAGGTAACGGCAGCCACCTGCCACAGGTAACGGCAGCCACCTGCCACAGGTAACGGCAGCCACCTGCCACAGGTAACGGCAGCCACCTGCCACAGGTAACGGCAGCCACCTGCCACAGGTAACGGCAGCCACCTGCCACAGGTAACGGCAGCCACCTGCCACAGGTAACGGCAGCCACCTGCCACAGGTAACGGCAGCCACCTGCCACAGGTAACGGCAGCCACCTGCCACAGGTAACGGCAGCCACCTGCCACAGGTAACGGCAGCCACCTGCCACAGGTAACGGCAGCCACCTGCCACAGGTAACGGCAGCCACCTGCCACAGGTAACGGCAGCCACCTGCCACAGGTAACGGCAGCCACCTGCCACAGGTAACGGCAGCCACCTGCCACAGGTAACGGCAGCCACCTGCCACAGGTAACGGCAGCCACCTGCCACAGGTAACGGCAGCCACCTGCCACAGGTAACGGCAGCCACCTGCCACAGGTAACGGCAGCCACCTGCCACAGGTAACGGCAGCCACCTGCCACAGGTAACGGCAGCCACCTGCCACAGGTAACGGCAGCCACCTGCCACAGGTAACGGCAGCCACCTGCCACAGGTAACGGCAGCCACCTGCCACAGGTAACGGCAGCCACCTGCCACAGGTAACGGCAGCCACCTGCCACAGGTAACGGCAGCCACCTGCCACAGGTAACGGCAGCCACCTGCCACAGGTAACGGCAGCCACCTGCCACAGGTAACGGCAGCCACCTGCCACAGGTAACGGCAGCCACCTGCCACAGGTAACGGCAGCCACCTGCCACAGGTAACGGCAGCCACCTGCCACAGGTAACGGCAGCCACCTGCCACAGGTAACGGCAGCCACCTGCCACAGGTAACGGCAGCCACCTGCCACAGGTAACGGCAGCCACCTGCCACAGGTAACGGCAGCCACCTGCCACAGGTAACGGCAGCCACCTGCCACAGGTAACGGCAGCCACCTGCCACAGGTAACGGCAGCCACCTGCCACAGGTAACGGCAGCCACCTGCCACAGGTAACGGCAGCCACCTGCCACAGGTAACGGCAGCCACCTGCCACAGGTAACGGCAGCCACCTGCCACAGGTAACGGCAGCCACCTGCCACAGGTAACGGCAGCCACCTGCCACAGGTAACGGCAGCCACCTGCCACAGGTAACGGCAGCCACCTGCCTCAGGTAACGGCAGCCACCTGCCGCAGGTAACGGTAGCCACCTGCCGCAGGTAACGTTCTGGCCCTCCCTGGCCACTCGGTTGGAAAATGTGCAATCAGATATCAATCCCGTTATCTGATGGGCTGCCGGACAAAATGTGATTTTCTACATTGAGAGAGAGGCTGTCAAGTGATTGCCAGGAGGCTGTCAAGTGATAGTCCTGGAGACTGTCAAGTGATAGCCCTGGAGACTGTCAAGTAATAGCCATGGAGGCTGTCAAGTGATAGCCTGGAGGCTGTCAAGTGATAGCCTGGAGGCTGTCAAGTGATAGCCCTGGAGACTGTCAAGTGATAGCCCTGGAGACTGTCAAGTGATAGCCATGGAGGCTGTCAAGTGATAGCCTGGAGGCTGTCAAGTGATAGCCTGGAGGCTGTCAAGTGATAGCCTGGAGGCTGTCAAGTGATAGCCTGGAGGCTGTCAAGTGATAGTCCTGGAGGCTGTCAAGTGATAGCCATGGAGGCTGTCAAGTGATAGCCTGGAGGCTGTCAAGTGATAGCCTGGAGGCTGTCAAGTGAAAGCCCTGGAGACTGTCAAGTGATAGCCCTGGAGACTGTCAAGTGATAGCCCTGGAGGCTGTCAAGTGATAGCCCTGGAGGCTGTCAAGTGATAGCCTGGAGGCTGTCAAGTGATAGCCTGGAGGCTGTCAAGTGATAGCCTGGAGGCTGTCAAGTGATAGCCTGGAGGCTGTCAAGTGATAGCCTGGAGGCTGTCAAGCGATAGTCTGGAGGCTGTCAAGCGATAGCCTGGAGGCTGTCAAGCGATAGCCTGGAGGCTGTCAAGTGATAGCCCTGGAGGCTGTCAAGTGATAGCCTGGAGGCTGTCAAGTGATAGCCCAGGAGACTGTCAAGTGATAGCCCTGGAAGCTGTCAAGTGATAGCCAGGAGACTGTCAAGTGATATCCCTGGAGGCTGTCAAGTGATAGCCCTGGAGGCTGTCAAGTGATAGTCCTGGAGGCTGTCAAGTGATAGTCCTGGAGGCTGTCAAGTGATAGTCCTGGAGGCTGTCAAGTGATAGTCCTGGAGGCTGTCAAGTGATAGTCCTGGAGGCTGTCAAGTGATAGCCCTGGAGGCTGTCAAGTGATAGCCCTGGAGGCTGTCAAGTGATAGCCCTGGAGGCTGTCAAGTGATAGCCCTGGAGGCTGTCAAGTGATAGCCCTGGAGGCTGTCAAGTGATAGCCCTGGAGGCTGTCAAGTGATAGCCCTGGAGGCTGTCAAGTGATAGCCTGGAGGCTGTCAAGTGATAGCCTGGAGGCTGTCAAGTGATAGCCTGGAGGCTGTCAAGTGATAGCCCAGGAGACTGTCAAGTGATAGCCCTGGAAGCTGTCAAGTGATAGCCTGGAGGCTGTCAAGCGATAGTCTGGAGGCTGTCAAGCGATAGCCTGGAGGCTGTCAAGCGATAGCCTGGAGGCTGTCAAGCGATAGCCCTGGAGGCTGTCAAGTGATAGCCTGGAGGCTGTCAAGTGATAGCCCAGGAGACTGTCAAGTGATAGCCCTGGAAGCTGTCAAGTGATAGCCAGGAGACTGTCAAGTGATATCCCTGGAGGCTGTCAAGTGATAGCCCTGGAGGCTGTCAAGTGATAGCCCTGGAGGCTGTCAAGTGATAGCCCTGGAGGCTGTCAAGTGATAGCCCTGGAGGCTGTCAAGTGATAGCCCAGGAGGCTGTCAAGTGATAGCCTGGAGACTGTCAAGTGATAGCCCTGGAGGCTGTCAAGTGATAGCCTGAAGGCTGTCAAGTGTGGGCAGACTGCATATTTTTGGATTGTCAGAAAGCCTTTGACACAGTGCCACACAAGAGGCTAGTGAAAAAACTGGAGATGCAGGCTGGAGTGAAAGGGAAGGTGCTCCGTTGGATACAGGAGTACCTAAGTAACAGGAGACAACGAGTCTGTGTGAGGGGTGAGGTCTCAGATTGGCGAGACGTTAGTACCGCAGGTACTAACGAGTGGCGAGTGGAGTACCGCAGGGGTCAGTCCTTAGACCTATACTGTTTCTGATATATGTAAATGATCTTCCAGAGGGTATAGATTCGTTCCTCTCAATGTTTGCCGATAATGCAAAAATTATGAGGAGGATTGAAACAGAGGATGATAGTAGGAGGCTACAAGATGACCTAGACAGACTGAGTGAATGGTCCAACAAATGGCTGTTGAAGTTCAACCCGAGTAAATGCAAAGTAATGAAACTAGGCAGTGGAAACAGGAGGCCAGACACAGGATACAGAATAGGAGATGAAGTACTTAATGAAACAGACAGAGAGAAAGATCTAGGAGTTGATATCACACCAAACCTGTCTCCTGAAGCCCACATAAAGAGAATAACGTCTGCGGCATATGTGAGGCTGGCTAACATCAGAACAGCGTTCAGGAACCTGTGTAAGGAATCATTCAGAATCTTGTACACCACATATGTAAGACCAATCCTGGAGTATGCGGCCCCAGCATGGAGCCCGTACCTTGTCAAGCACAAGACGAAGCTGGAAAAAGTCCAAAGGTATGCTACTAGACTAGTCCCAGAACTAAGAGGCATGAGTTACGAGGAAAGGCTGCGGGAAATGCACCTTACGACACTGGAAGACAGAAGAGTAAGGGGGGACATGATCACAACCTACAAAATCCTCAGAGGAATCGACCGGGTAAACAAGGATAAACTGTTCAACACTGGTGGGACGCGAACAAGGGGACACAGGTGGAAACTGAGTACCCACATGAGCCACAGAGACGTTAGAAGGAACTTTTTCAGTGTCAGAGTAGTTAACAGGTGGAATGCATTAGGCAGTAATGTGGTGGAGGCTGACTCCATACACAGTTTCAAGTGAAGATATGATAGAGCCCAATAGGCTCAGGAACCTGAACCTGTTGATTGACAGCTGAGAGGCGGGACCAAAGAGCCAAAGCTCAACCCCCACAAGCACAACTAGGTGAGTACACCTGTACTAGTCCACACCTGTCACCCGGCAACACTGGGAGTGTTGCCGGGTGGGTGAGGGTGGGTGGGTGTGAGGGTGGTGGAGCAGGCAGCACCGTGGGCGGAAGTGGGTGTGAAGGAGCACACAGAGACGGAAGTGGGGGAGGGGGGGTCTAAACCCTTGCCTGGGGGCTTACGTTATCCTGTGTCAGACACCACCCTGCTCAGGTCTACATCCAGGCTACTACACCCAGGCTACTACACCCAGGCTACTACACCCAGGCTACTACACCCAGGGCTACTACACCCAGGGCTACTACACCCAGGCTACTACACCCAGGGCTACTACACCCAGGGCTACTACACCCAGAGCTACTACACCCAGGCTACTACACCCAGGGCTACTACACCCAGAGCTACTACACCCAGGCTACTACACCCAGGCTACTACACCCAGGGCTACTACACCCAGGGCTACTACACCCAGAGCTACTACACCCAGAGCTACTACACCCAGGCTACTACACCCAGGGCTACTACACCCAGGGCTACTACACCCAGGGCTACTACACCCAGGGCTACTACACCCAGGCTACTACACCCAGAGCTACTACACCCAGGCTACTACACCCAGGCTACTACACCCAGAGCTACTACACCCAGGCTACTACACCCAGGCTACTACACCCAGGCTACTACACCCAGAGCTACTACACCCAGAGCTACTACACCCAGAGCTACTACACCCAGGGCTACTACACCCAGGCTACTACACCCAGGCTACTACACCCAGGGCTACTACACCCAGGGCTACTACACCCAGGGCTACTACACCCAGGGCTACTACACCCAGGGCTACTACACCCAGGCTACTACACCCAGGGCTACTACACCCAGGGCTACTACACCCAGGCTACTACACCCAGGCTACTACACCCAGGGCTACTACACCCAGGGCTACTACACCAAGGCTACTACACCCAGGGCTACTACACCCAGGCTACTACACCCAGGCTACTACACCCAGGGCTACTACACCCAGGCTACTACACCCAGGGCTACTACACCCAGGCTACTACACCCAGGCTACTACACCCAAGGCTACTACACCCAGGGCTACTACACCCAGGGCTACTACACCCAGGCCTACTACACCCAGGCTACTACACCCAGGGCTACTACACCCAGGGCTACTACACCCAGGGCTATTACACCCAGGGCTACTACACCCAGGGCTACTACACCCAGGCTACTACACCCAGGCTACTACACCCAGGGCTACTACACCCAGGCTACTACACCCAGGGCTACTACACCCAGGCTACTACACCCAGGGCTACTACACCCAGGCTACTACACCCAGGCTACTACACCCAGGGCTACTACACCCAGGCTACTACACCCAGGGCTACTACACCCAGGGCTACTACACCCAGGCTACTACACCCAGGGCTACTACACCCAGGGCTACTACACCCAGGCTACTACACCCAGGGCTACTACACCCAGGCTACTACACCCAGGGCTACTACACCCAGGGCTACTACACCCAGGCTACTACACCCAGGGCTACTACATCCAGGGCTACTACACCCAGGGCCACTACACCCAGGGCTACTACACCCAGGGCTACTACACCCAGGCTACTACACCCAGGGCTACTACACCCAGGGCTACTACACCCAGGCTACTACACTCAGGGCCACTACACCCAGGGCTACTACACCCAGGGCTACTACACCCAGGCTACTACACCCAGGGCTACTACACCCAGGCTACTACACCCAGGGCTACTACACCCAGGGCTACTACACCCAGGGCTACTACACCCAGGCTACTACAACCAGGGCTACTACACCCAGGGCTCAAAAATATCTAAATTTTGCCCCGAGGGGCGAGTTTATTGGGCAGCGCCACTCATCCTGTGAGTGGACACACCGCCATAGGTAGAGAAGGTAGAGAAACTAAACTTAATTATTATTCTAATATATAAACCGCCAGATACAACGATTGAGGAATTCACAGAGCAGATGCACAAAATAGAGAACATACTTGACAACCTAGCAAACCCAGCTCCAGATATTATCTTCCTTGGAGATTTCAATTTACCGAGTCTAAGATGGAGAACGGCAAACACAAATATCATAGCAGGGAATGACCCGGGAAATAACCAACCACAGGTTAGAGAACTTTTGAGATTCTGTGACAAATTCTCGCTCAATCAACAGATTACAGAACCAACTAGGAACGAAAACACACTAGACTTGTTATTCACAAACAATGATGAACTAATCAGGGACATCACAATCTCAGATACTTCATACTCAGACCATAAGCTCATTGAAGTGCGAACTAGCATAAATAACGGTAGTAGGTCTAAGAGACCAAACAAGCGAGAAGGAATATTCAATCAATTCAATTTCAACAATAAGAGGATTGACTGGGAAAAAATAAATGTAGACCTTGCAACCATTCAATGGGAGACGGTCTTAAGCGACAAAACTCCCACACAGGGAATAGCTCAACTGACAGCTGAAGCTTACAAGGTCTGCTTGAAGCACGTGCCTGTGAGGAGGGGCAGAAAGAGGACCACTCTAGAAAGAGAACGGAGACGACTGTACAGGAGAAGGAAAAAAATAACGGAAATGCTTCGGCAGACACAACTATCACAACCAAGGAAAACAAGCCTAAGCAGGGAGATTGAGGAAATAGAACAAACGTTGAAGCGATCATATGAGTCTGAGGAAATGGAATTGGAACAGAAAGCTATACAAGAGATAAGGAAAAATCCGAAATATTTTTTCACATACGCAAAATCAAAATCCAAAACCTCGACCAGTATTGGACCGTTAATTACAAATGAAGGTACGTACACAGAGGACAACAAAGAGATTAGTGAAATTCTAAGAAGCCAGTATGAGGCTATGTTTAGCACACCAATAAACAACATGAAAGTTGATGACCCAGACAGCTTCTTTATGAATGACATTCAAGCTGCAGATAATATAACGGATATTACCACAAACTCGGAAGACTTTGAAAGAGAAATTGATAATATGCCTATGCACTCAGCTCCTGGGCCTGCCTCATGGAATTCAATATTCATAAAGAAATGTAAAGTACCAGTAGCGAGAGCACTCAGCGTAATATGGAGAAAGAGCCTGGATACAGGGGAGATACCAGCAGCACTTAAATCTGCAGATATAGCTCCGTTGCACAAGGGGGGGAGTAAAGCCTTGGCAAAAAATTATAGGCCAGTTGCACTAACATCACACATAATAAAAGTGTTTGAAAGAGTGATTAGGAATCAAATTTCTAGTTTTATGGAAAACAATGAATTGCACAATCCAGGACAACATGGATTTAGAGCGGGAAGATCCTGTCTGTCACAGTTACTCAACCACTATGACAAAATCACAGAAGCCCTAGAAGAAAAGCAAAATGCAGATGTTGTATACACAGACTTTGCAAAGGCGTTCGACAAATGTGACCATGGGGTGATAGCTCACAAAATGAGGTCAATGGGAATAACTGGAAAAGTAGGACGCTGGATACTCAATTTCCTGTCGAACAGAACACAAAGAGTAACAGTCAATCAGATAAAATCGAGTCCAAGCGATGTTAAAAGCTCTGTACCTCAAGGTACAGTCCTTGCACCGCTACTGTTCCTTATTCTCATATCTGATATAGACAAAAATACACGCCACAGCTTCGTGTCGTCCTTTGCAGATGACACAAAAATCAGCATGAAAATTACCTCTGCTGAAGACATTGAAAAACTACAAGCAGATGTCAACAAAGTTTTTGATTGGGCAGCAGAAAATAACATGATGTTTAACAGTGATAAATTTCAGGTACTCAGGTACGGCAAAAATGAGGATCTGAAACATAATACAGGGTACAAAACACAATCGAATCTTCCCATAGTAGAAAAATAGCATGTCAAGGATTTGGGAATAATGATGTCCGACGATCTAACGTTTAGGGAGCATAACCAAGCAAATATCGCGTCAGCCAGAAAAATGATCGGATGGATTACGAGAACTTTCAAATCCAGGGATCCCATCACAATGGTTGTACTCTTCAAGTCACTTGTGCTGTCCCGTCTCGAGTACTGCTCAGTACTCACTTCCCCCTTCAGAGCAGGAGAGATTGCTGAAATAGAGGGAATACAGAGAACATATACGGCACGCATAGACGAGATAAAACACCTAAATTATTGGGATCGTCTCAAAACTCTCCAAATGTACTCTCTAGAAAGGAGACGAGAGAGATACCAAATAATATACACATGGAAAATACTGGAGGGTCAGGTCCCAAATCTACACAGTAAAATAACAACGTACTGGAGTGAACGATATGGAAGAAAATGCAAGATTGAACCAGTGAAGAGCAGAGGTGCCATAGGCACAATCAGAGAGCACTGTATAAACATCAGGGGTCCGCGGTTGTTCAACGTCCTCCCAGCGAGCATAAGAAATATTGCCGGAACAACCGTGGACATCTTCAAGAGAAAACTGGACGGTTTTCTAAGAGAAGTTCCGGATCAGCCGGGCTGTGGTGGGTACGTGGCCCTGCGGGCCGCTCCAAGCAACAGCCTGGTGGACCAAACTCTCACAAGTCGAGCCTGGTCTCGGGCCGGGCTTGGGGAGTAGAAGAACTCCCAGAACCCCATCAACCAGGTATCAACCAGGTATCAACCAGACAGTATTGGGTAGCGCCACTCATCCTGTTAGTGGACACACCGCCATAGTGACAGTATTGGGCAGCGTCACTCATCCTGTGAGTGGACACACCGCCATAGTGACAGTATTGGGCAGCGCCACTCATCCTGTGAGTGAACACACCGCCATAGTGACAGTATTGGGCAGCGCCACTCATCCTGTGAGTGAACACACCGCCATAGTGACAGTATTGGGCAGCGTCACTCATCCTGTGAGTGGACACACCGCCATAGTGACAGTATTGGGCAGCGCCACTCATCCTGTGAGTGGACACACCGCCATAGTGACAGTATTGGGCAGCGCCACTCATCCTGTGAGTGGACACACCGCCATAGTGACAGTATTGGGCAGCGCCACTCATCCTGTGAGTGGACACACCGCCATAGTGACAGTATTGGGCACCGCCACTCATCCTGTGAGTGGACACACCGCCATAGTGACAGTATTGGGCAGCGCCACTCATCCTGTGAGTGGACACACCGCCATAGTGACAGTATTGGGCAGCGCCACTCATCCTGTGAGTGGACACACCGCCATAGTGACAGTATTGGGCAGCGCCACTCATCCTGTGAGTGGACACACCGCCATAGTGACAGTATTGGGCAGCGCCACTCATCCTGTGAGTGGACACACCGCCATAGTGACAGTATTGGGCAGCGCCACTCATCCTGTGAGTGGACACACCGCCTTAGTGACAGTATTGGGCAGCGCCACTCATCCTGTGAGTGGACACACCGCCATAGTGACAGTATTGGGCAGCGCCACTCATCCTGTGAGTGGACACACCGCCATAGTGACAGTATATGGCAGCGCCACTCATCCTGTGAGTGGACACACCGCCATAGTGACAGTATTGGGCAGCGCCACTCATCCTGTGAGTGGACACACCGCCATAGTGACAGTATTGGGCAGCGCCACTCATCCTGTGAGTGGACACACCGCCATAGTGACAGTATTGGGCAGCGCCACTCATCCTGTGAGTGGACACACCGCCATAGTGACAGTATTGGGCAGCGCCACTCATCCTGTGAGTGGACACACCGCCATAGTGACAGTATTGGGCAGCGCCACTCATCCTGTGAGTGGACACACCGCCATAGTGACAGTATTGGGCAGCGCCACTCATCCTGTGAGTGGACACACCGCCATAGTGACAGTATTGGGCAGCGCCACTCATCCTGTGAGTGGACACACCGCCATAGTGACAGTATTGGGCAGCGCCACTCATCCTGTGAGTGGACACACCGCCATAGTGACAGTATTGGGCAGCGCCACTCATCCTGTGAGTGGACACACCGCCATAGTGACAGTATTGGGCAGCGCCACTCATCCTGTGAGTGGACACACCGCCATAGTGACAGTATTGGGCAGCGCCACTCATCCTGTGAGTGGACACACCGCCATAGTGACAGTATTGGGCAGCGCCACTCATCCTGTGAGTGGACACACCGCCATAGTGACAGTATTGGGCAGCGCCACTCATCCTGTGAGTGGACACACCGCCATAGTGACAGTATTGGGCAGCGCCACTCATCCTGTGAGTGGACACACCGCCATAGTGACAGTATTGGGCAGCGCCACTCATCCTGTGAGTGGACACACCGCCATAGTGACAGTATTGGGCAGCGCCACTCATCCTGTGAGTGGACACACCGCCATAGTGACAGTATTGGGCAGCGCCACTCATCCTGTGAGTGGACACACCGCCATAGTGACAGTATTGGGCAGCGCCACTCATCCTGTGAGTGGACACACCGCCATAGTGACAGTATTGGGCAGCGCCACTCATCCTGTGAGTGGACACACCGCCATAGTGACAGTATTGGGCAGCGCCACTCATTCTGTGAGTGGACACACCGCCATAGTGACAGTATTGGGCAGCGCCACTCATCCTGTGAGTGGACACACCGCCATAGTGACAGTATTGGGCAGCGCCACTCATCCTGTGAGTGGACACACCGCCATAGTGACAGTATTGGGCAGCGCCACTCATCCTGTGAGTGGACACACCGCCATAGTGACAGTATTGGGCAGCGCCACTCATCCTGTGAGTGGACACACCGCCATAGTGACAGTATTGGGCAGCGCCACTCATCCTGTGAGTGGACACACCGCCATAGTGACAGTATTGGGCAGCGCCACTCATCCTGTGAGTGGACACACCGCCATAGTGACAGTATTGGGCAGCGCCACTCATCCTGTGAGTGGACACACCGCCATAGTGACAGTATTGGGCAGCGCCACTCATCCTGTGAGTGGACACACCGCCATAGTGACAGTATTGGGCAGCGCCACTCATCCTGTGAGTGGACACACCGCCATAGTGACAGTATTGGGCAGCGCCACTCATCCTGTGAGTGGACACACCGCCATAGTGACAGTATTGGGCAGCGCCACTCATCCTGTGAGTGGACACACCGCCATAGTGACAGTATTGGGCAGCGCCACTCATCCTGTGAGTGGACACACCGCCATAGTGACAGTATTGGGCAGCGCCACTCATCCTGTGAGTGGACACACCGCCATAGTGACAGTATTGGGCAGCGCCACTCATCCTGTGAGTGGACACACCGCCATAGTGACAGTATTGGGCAGCGCCACTCATCCTGTGAGTGGACACACTGCCATAGTGACAGTATTGGGCAGCGCCACTCATCCTGTGAGTGGACACACCGCCATAGTGACAGTATTGGGCAGCGCCACTCATCCTGTGAGTGGACACACCGCCATAGTGACAGTATATGGCAGCGCCACTCATCTTGTGAGTGGACACACCGCCATAGTGACAGTATTGGGCAGCGCCACTCATCCTGTGAGTGGACACACCGCCATAGTGACAGTATTGGGCAGCGCCACTCATCCTGTGAGTGGACACACCGCCATAGTGACAGTATTGGGCAGCGCCACTCATCCTGTGAGTGGACACACCGCCATAGTGACAGTATTGGGCAGCGCCACTCATCCTGTGAGTGGACACACCGCCATAGTGACAGTATATGGCAGCGCCACTCATCCTGTGAGTGGACACACCGCCATAGTGACAGTATATGGCAGCGCCACTCATCCTGTGAGTGGACACACCGCCATAGTGACAGTATTGGGCAGCGCCACTCATCCTGTGAGTGGACACACCGCCATAGTGACAGTATTGGGCAGCGCCACTCATCCTGTGAGTGGACACACCGCCATAGTGACAGTATTGGGCAGCGCCACTCATCCTGTGAGTGGACACACCGCCATAGTGACAGTATTGGGCAGCGCCACTCATCCTGTGAGTGGACACACCGCCATAGTGACAGTATTGGGCAGCGCCACTCATCCTGTGAGTGGACACACCGCCATAGTGACAGTATTGGGCAGCGCCACTCATCCTGTGAGTGGACACACCGCCATAGTGACAGTATTGGGCAGCGCCACTCATCCTGTGAGTGGACACACCGCCATAGTGACAGTATTGGGCAGCGGCACTCATCCTGTGAGTGGACACACCGCCATAGTGACAGTATTGGGCAGCGGCACTCATCCTGTGAGTGGACACACCGCCTTAGTGACAGTATTGGGCAGCGCCACTCATCCTGTGAGTGGACACACCGCCATAGTGACAGTATTGGGCAGCGCCACTCATCCTGTGAGTGGACACACCGCCATAGTGACAGTATTGGGCAGCGCCACTCATCCTGTGAGTGGACACACCGCCATAGTGACAGTATTGGGCAGCGCCACTCATCCTGTGAGTGGACACACCGCCTTAGTGACAGTATTGGGCAGCGCCACTCATCCTGTGAGTGGACACACCGCCATAGTGACAGTATTGGGCAGCGCCACTCATCCTGTGAGTGGACACACCGCCATAGTGACAGTATTGGGCAGCGCCACTCATCCTGTGAGTGGACACACCGCCATAGTGACAGTATATGGCAGCGCCACTCATCCTGTGAGTGGACACACCGCCATAGTGACAGTATATGGCAGCGCCACTCATCCTGTGAGTGGACACACCGCCATAGTGACAGTATTGGGCAGCGCCACTCATCCTGTGAGTGGACACACCGCCATAGTGACAGTATTGGGCAGCGCCACTCATCCTGTGAGTGGACACACCGCCATAGTGACAGTATTGGGCAGCGCCACTCATCCTGTGAGTGGACACACCGCCATAGTGACAGTATTGGGCAGCGCCACTCATCCTGTGAGTGGACACACCGCCATAGTGACAGTATTGGGCAGCGCCACTCATCCTGTGAGTGGACACACCGCCATAGTGACAGTATTGGGCAGCGCCACTCATCCTGTGAGTGGACACACCGCCATAGTGACAGTATTGGGCAGCGCCACTCATCCTGTGAGTGGACACACCGCCATAGTGACAGTATTGGGCAGCGCCACTCATCCTGTGAGTGGACACACCGCCATAGTGACAGTATTGGGCAGCGCCACTCATCCTGTGAGTGGACACACCGCCATAGTGACAGTATTGGGCAGCGCCACTCATCCTGTGAGTGGACACACCGCCATAGTGACAGTATTGGGCAGCGCCACTCATCCTGTGAGTGGACACACCGCCTTAGTGACAGTATTGGGCAGCGCCACTCATCCTGTGAGTGGACACACCGCCATAGTGACAGTATTGGGCAGCGCCACTCATCCTGTGAGTGGACACACCGCCATAGTGACAGTATTGGGCAGCGCCACTCATCCTGTGAGTGGACACACCGCCATAGTGACAGTATATGGCAGCGCCACTCATCCTGTGAGTGGACACACCGCCATAGTGACAGTATTGGGCAGCGCCACTCATCCTGTGAGTGGACACACCGCCATAGTGACAGTATTGGGCAGCGCCACTCATCCTGTGAGTGGACACACCGCCATAGTGACAGTATTGGGCAGCGCCACTCATCCTGTGAGTGGACACACCGCCATAGTGACAGTATTGGGCAGCGCCACTCATCCTGTGAGTGGACACACCGCCATAGTGACAGTATATGGCAGCGCCACTCATCCTGTGAGTGGACACACCGCCATAGTGACAGTATATGGCAGCGCCACTCATCCTGTGAGTGGACACACCGCCATAGTGACAGTATTGGGCAGCGCCACTCATCCTGTGAGTGGACACACCGCCATAGTGACAGTATTGGGCAGCGCCACTCATCCTGTGAGTGGACACACCGCCATAGTGACAGTATTGGGCAGCGCCACTCTCAGCGCCAAAAATAATATCTCTCTCGTCTCCTTTCTAGTGAGTACATTTGGAGAGCTTTGAGACGATCCCAATAATTTAGGTGCTTTATCTCGTCTATGCGTGCCGTATATGTTCTCTGTATTCCCTCTATTTCAGCAATCTCTCCTGCTCTGAAGGGGGAAGTGAGTACTGAGCAGTACTCAAGACGGGACAACACAAGTGACTTGAAGAGTACAACCATTGTCATGGGATCCCTGGATTTGAAAGTTCTCGTAATCCATCCTGTCATTTTTCTGGCTGACGCAATATTTGCTTGGTTATGCTCCCTAAACGTTAGGTCGTCGGACATTATTATTCCCAAATCCTTGACATGTTGTTTTCCTATTATGGGCAGAGATGACTGTGTTTTGTACCCTGTATTTTGTTTAAGGTCCTCATTTTACCGTACCTGAGTACCTGGAATTTATCACTGTTAAACATCATGTTGTTTTCTGCTGCCCAGTCGAAAACTTTATTAATATCTGTTTGCTACGCTGTGTCACATCACACCTGTAAGGACAGGTGGGGGTGGGGGGGCATTTAGGCTTATCCAGGTGGCCAATGAATGGAGGGGGGGGGGGGGGGGGGGGGAGGAGGAGGAGGGCGAAGGGGGCGTGGTGTGGATGTGCTGATGTGGAGGCCCATTAGGGGGGAGGGGGGAGCCGCCATGTTTGGATGAACGCGACGATAAAAACTCTCTTGACCTAAACGGGAGACCTGATAGTTTGGCTTCTGTGTGGTCGTTATTACTAGGTGGTCGTTATTACCAGGTGGTCATTATTACCAGGTGGTCGTTATTACTAGGTGGTCGTTATTACCAGGTGGTCATTATTACCAGGTGGTCGTTATTACCAGGTGATCGTTATTACCAGGTGGTCATTATTACCAGGTGGTCGTTATTACTAGGTGGTCATTATTACCAGGTGGTCGTTATTACCAGGTGGTCGTTATTACCAGGTGGTCGTTATTACTAGGTGGTCGTTATTACCAGGTGGTCATTATTACCAGGTGGTCGTTATTACTAGGTGGTCGTTATTACCAGGTGGTCATTATTACCAGGTGGTTGTTATTACTAGGTGGTCGTTATTACCAGGTGGTCGTTATTACCAGGTGGTCGTTATTACCAGGTGGTCATTATTACCAGGTGGTCGTTATTACCAGGTGGTCGTTATTACCAGGTGGTCGTTATTACCAGGTGGTCGTTATTACCAGGTCGTCGACATTACTAGGTGGTCGTTATTACCAGGTGGTCGTTATTACCAGGTGGTCGTTATTACCAGGTGGTCGTTATTACCAGGTGGGCATTATTACCAGGTGGTCGTTATTACCAGGTGGGCATTATTACCAGGTGGTCGTTATTACCAGGTGGTCGTTATTACCAGGTGGTCGTTATTACCAGGTGGGCATTATTACCAGGTGGGCATTATTACCAGGTGGTCGTTATTACCAGGTGGTCGTTATTACCAGGTGGTCGTTATTACCATTTGGGCGTTATTACCAGGTGGGCATTATTACCAGGTGGTCGTTATTACCAGGTGGGCGTTATTACCAGGTGGTCGCTGTGTGATGGTCATGAGCAAGTGGTCTGTGTGTGGTAGGACATAGTGGACTCCAGTATGTGTGTGTGTGTGGCGGGTGTGTGGTGTGGCGGGTATGTGGTGTGGCGGGTGTGTGGTCTTGCTGGCTCCCTGTGACGTAGCCCAGGTGTGTGTGTGTGTCTACTCGCCTAGTTGTGCTTGCGGGGGTTGAGCTTTGGCTCTTTGGTCCCGCCTCTCAACTGTCAATGAACTGGTGTACAGATTCCTGAGCCTATTGGGCTCTATCATATCTACACTTGAAACTGTGTATGGAGTCAGCCTCCACCACATCACTGCCTAATGCATTCCATTTGTCAACCACTCTGACACTGGACAAAATTATTTCTAACGTCCCTGTGGCTCATTTGAGCACTCAAATTCCACCTGTGTCCCCTAGTGCGTGTGCCCCTTATGGTAAATAGTCTGCCTTTATCTACCCTATCAATTCCTTTGAGAATCATGTTTGTGGTGATCATGTCCCCTCTAACTCTTCTGTCTCCCAGTGACGTGAGGTATGTGTGTGTGAGAGAGAGAGAGAGAGAGAGAGAGAGAGAGAGAGAGAGAGAGAGAGAGACAGACAGACAGACAGACAGACAGACAGACAGACAGACAGACAGACAGACAGACAGACAGACAGACAGACAGACAGACAGACAGACAGACAGCCGGTATATAAATATCTTACATCAAACTGTCACAAAACTAATAATGTTACCAGGTGTGAATCACCAGGTGTGACTGAATCGTTGTAACAAACCAGGTGTGAAGGAACAGGTGTCACTCACATATAAGAATAAAATGGCGACAAACGCCACTTCATTTAACAGGTGTGTGTGAATGAACAGGTGTGCCAATGAACAGTTAACGAGCAGAGATCAATTAAGAACACTTGGCACCCACAGCACCAAGTAAGGCTAATCACTTGTACCAGACTCTGGTCAGGTGTCATGAATCACCTGTTTGACCTTCAAGACAAGCCGGGGGGGGGGGGGGCTGGGGGGTGACCTAGTGTGCCCATCCTGACCCCACACTCACCATAGGTCACAGACCCAGGGGGGGGGGGGGGCTGGGGGGTGACCTAGTGTGCCCATCCTGACCCCACACTCACCATAGGTCACAGACCCAGGGGGGGGGGGGGCTGGGGGGTGACCTAGTGTGCCCATCCTGACCCCACACTCACCATAGGTCACAGACCCAGGGGGGGGGGCTGGGGGGTGACCTAGTGTGCCCATCCTGACCCCACACTCACCATAGGTCACAGACCCAGGGGGGGGGCCGGGGGGTGACCTAGTGTGCCCATCCTGACCCCACACTCACCATAGGTCACAGACCCAGGGGGGGGGGGGGCTGGGGGGTGACCTAGTGTGCCCATCCTGACCCCACACTCACCATAGGTCACAGACCCAGGGGGGGGGGGGGCTGGGGGGTGACCTAGTGTGCCCATCCTGACCCCACACTCACCATAGGTCACAGACCCAGGGGGGGGGGGGCCGGGGGGTGACCTAGTGTGCCCATCCTGACCCCACACTCACCATAGGTCACAGACCCAGGGGGGGGGGCTGGGGGGTGACCTAGTGTGCCCATCCTGACCCCACACTCACCATAGGTCACAGACCCAGGGGGGGGGGGGGCTGGGGGGTGACCTAGTGTGCCCATCCTGACCCCACACTCACCATAGGTCACAGACCCAGGGGGGGGGGGGGCCGGGGGGTGACCTAGTGTGCCCATCCTGACCCCACACTCACCATAGGTCACAGACCCAGGGGGGGGGGGGCGGGGGGTGACCTAGTGTGCCCATCCTGACCCCACACTCACCATAGGTCACAGACCCAGGGGGGGGGGGGGCTGGGGGGTGACCTAGTGTGCCCATCCTGACCCCACACTCACCATAGGTCACAGACCCAGGGGGGGGGGGGGGCTGGGGGGTGACCTAGTGTGCCCATCCTGACCCCACACTCACCATAGGTCACAGACCCAGGGGGGGGGGGGCTGGGGGGTGACCTAGTGTGCCCATCCTGACCCCACACTCACCATAGGTCACAGACCCAGGGGGGGGGGGGGCTGGGGGGTGACCTAGTGTGCCCATCCTGACCCCACACTCACCATAGGTCACAGACCCAGGGGGGGGGGGGCTGGGGGGTGACCTAGTGTGCCCATCCTGACCCCACACTCACCATAGGTCACAGACCCAGGGGGGGGGGGCTGGGGGGTGACCTAGTGTGCCCATCCTGACCCCACACTCACCATAGGTCACAGACCCAGGGGGGGGGGGGCTGGGGGGTGACCTAGTGTGCCCATCCTGACCCCACACTCACCATAGGTCACAGACCCAGGGGGGGGGGGGCTGGGGGGTGACCTAGTGTGCCCATCCTGACCCCACACTCACCATAGGTCACAGACCCAGGGGGGGGGGGGCTGGGGGGTGACCTAGTGTGCCCATCCTGACCCCACACTCACCATAGGTCACAGACCCAGGGGGGGGGGCTGGGGGGTGACCTAGTGTGCCCATCCTGACCCCACACTCACCATAGGTCACAGACCCAGGGGGGGGGGGGGCTGGGGGGTGACCTAGTGTGCCCATCCTGACCCCACACTCACCATAGGTCACAGACCCAGGGGGGGGGGGGGCTGGGGGGTGACCTAGTGTGCCCATCCTGACCCCACACTCACCATAGGTCACAGACCCAGGGGGGGGGGCTGGGGGGGGGGTGACCTAGTGTGCCCATCCTGACCCCACACTCACCATAGGTCACAGACCCAGGGGGGGGGGGCTGGGGGGTGACCTAGTGTGCCCATCCTGACCCCACACTCACCATAGGTCACAGACCCAGGGGGGGGGGGCTGGGGGGGGGGGTGACCTAGTGTGCCCATCCTGACCCCACACTCACCATAGGTCACAGACCCAGGGGGGGGGGGCCGGGGGGTGACCTAGTGTGCCCATCCTGACCCCACACTCACCACAGGTCACAGACCCAGGGGGGGGGGGGGCCGGGGGGTCAAGAAAGAACAGCTAAACAAGCCAAACAAGGAAACATTGTATTAAACATCGTTCAACAAGAACATATTATATTTAAAGGTTCAAGTGGATCATGACGAACAAGGTTGAACAAGTCCATGACGTGATGAACAAGTCCATGACGTGATGAACAAGTCCATGACGTGATGAACAAGTCCATGACGTGATGAACAAGGTTGAACAAGTCCATGACGTGATGAACAAGGTTGAACAAGTCCATGACGTGATGAACAAGTCCATGACGTGATGAACAAGTCCATGACGTGATGAACAAGTCCATGACGTGATGAACAAGGTTGAACAAGTCCATGACGTGATGAACAAGGTTGAACAAGTCCATGACGTGATGAACAAGTCCATGACGTGATGAACAAGTCCATGACGTGATGAACAAGTCCATGACGTGATGAACAAGTCCATGACGTGATGAACAAGTCCATGACGTGATGAACAAGGTTGAACAAGTCCATGACGTGATGAACAAGTCCATGACGTGATGAACAAGGTTGAACAAGTCCATGACGTGATGAACAAGGTTGAACAAGTCCATGACGTGATGAACAAGTCCATGACATGATGAACAAGTCCATGACGTGATGAACAAGTCCATGACGTGATGAACAAGTCCATGACGTGATGAACAAGGTTGAACAAGTCCATGACGTGATGAACAAGTCCATGACGTGATGAACAAGTCCATGACGTGATGAACAAGTCCATGACGTGATGAACAAGGTTGAACAAGTCCATGACGTGATGAACAAGTCCATGACATGATGAACAAGTCCATGACGTGATGAACAAGTCCATGACGTGATGAACAAGTCCATGACGTGATGAACAAGTCCATGACGTGATGAACAAGGTTGAACAAGTCCATGACGTGATGAACAAGTCCATGACGTGATGAACAAGTCCATGACGTGATGAACAAGTCCATGACGTGATGAACAAGGTTGAACAAGTCCATGACGTGATGAACAAGTCCATGACGTGATGAACAAGTCCATGACGTGATGAACAAGTCCATGACGTGATGAACAAGGTTGAACAAGTCCATGACGTGATGAACAAGTCCATGACGTGATGAACAAGTCCATGACGTGATGAACAAGGTTGAACAAGTCCATGACGTGATGAACAAGTCCATGACGTGATGAACAAGTCCATGACGTGATGAACAAGGTTGAACAAGTCCATGACATGATGAACAAGTCCATGACGTGATGAACAAGTCCATGACGTGATGAACAAGTCCATGACGTGATGAACAAGTCCATGACGTGATGAACAAGTCCATGACGTGATGAACAAGGTTGAACAAGTCCATGACGTGATGAACAAGTCCATGACGTGATGAACAAGTCCATGACGTGATGAACAAGGTTGAACAAGTCCATGACGTGATGAACAAGTCCATGACGTGATGAACAAGTCCATGACGTGATGAACAAGTCCATGACGTGATGAACAAGGTTGAACAAGTCCATGACATGATGAACAAGTCCATGACGTGATGAACAAGTCCATGACGTGATGAACAAGTCCATGACGTGATGAACAAGTCCATGACGTGATGAACAAGTCCATGGACATGATGAACAAGTCCATGACGTGTATGAACAAGTCCATGACGTGATGAATAAGTTCATGACGTGATGAACAAGTCCATGACGTGATGAACAAGTCCATGACGTGATGAACAAGTCCATGACATGATGAACAAGTCCATGACGTGATGAACAAGTCCATGACGTGATGAACAAGTCCATGACGTGATGAACAAGTCCATGACAGTGGAACAAGTCCATGACGTGATGAACAAGTCCATGACGTGATGAACAAGTCCATGACATTGATGAACAAGTCCATGACGTGATGAACAAGTCCATGACGTGATGAACAAGTCCATGACGTGATGAACAAGTCCATGACGTGATGAACAAGTCCATGACGTGATGAACAAGTCCATGACGTGATGAACAAGTCCATGACATGATGAACAAGTCCATGACGTGATGAACAAGTCCATGACGTGATGAACAAGTCCATGACATGATGAACAAGTCCATGACGTGATGAACAAGTCCATGACGTGATGAACAAGTCCATGACGTGATGAACAAGTCCATGACGTGATGAACAAGGTTGAACAAGTCCATGACGTGATGAACAAGTCCATGACATGATGAACAAGTCCATGACGTGATGAACAAGTCCATGACGTGATGAACAAGTCCATGACGTGATGAACAAGTCCATGACATGATGAACAAGGTTGAACAAGTCCATGACGTGATGAACAAGTCCATGACGTGATGAACAAGTCCATGACGTGATGAACAAGTCCATGACGTGATGAACAAGGTTGAACAAGTCCATGACGTGATGAACAAGTCCATGACGTGATGAACAAGTCCATGACGTGATGAACAAGTCCATGACATGATGAACAAGGTTGAACAAGTCCATGACGTGATGAACAAGTCCATGACGTGATGAACAAGTCCATGACGTGATGAACAAGTCCATGACATGATGAACAAGGTTGAACAAGTCCATGACGTGATGAACAAGTCCATGACATGATGAACAAGTCCATGACGTGATGAACAAGTCCATGACGTGATGAACAAGTCCATGACATGATGAACAAGGTTGAACAAGTCCATGACGTGATGAACAAGTCCATGACGTGATGAACAAGTCCATGACGTGATGAACAAGTCCATGACGTGATGAACAAGTCCATGACGTGATGAACAAGTCCATGACGTGATGAACAAGTCCATGACGTGATGAACAAGTCCATGACGTGATGAACAAGTCCATGACGTGATGAACAAGTCCATGACGTGATGAACAAGTCCATGACGTGATGAACAAGTCCATGACATGATGAACAAGTCCATGACGTGATGAACAAGTCCATGACGTGATGAACAAGTCCATGACGTGATGAACAAGTCCATGACGTGATGAACAAGTCCATGACATGATGAACAAGGTTGAACAAGTCCATGACGTGATGAACAAGGTTGAACAAGTCCATGACGTGATGAACAAGTCCATGACGTGATGAACAAGTCATGACGTGATGAACAAGTCCATGACGTGATGAACAAGTCCATGACATGATGAACAAGTCATGACGTGATGAACAAGTCCATGACGTGATGAACAAGTCCATGACGTGATGAACAAGTCCATGACGTGATGAACAAGGTTGAACAAGTCCATGACGTGATGAACAAGTCCATGACATGATGAACAAGTCCATGACGTGATGAACAAGTCCATGACGTGATGAACAAGTCCATGACGTGATGAACAAGTCCATGACATGA
>NC_091152.1:19410380-19420380 GCF_040958095.1 Procambarus clarkii
TTGTCATGGTTGAAGTCACTCATCAGTAATAGTCTAAGGCTTTCTTTTTGCAGGCAAGAGAAGCTGCCCTCTTTATTATATTGATGGTTACCATGTTGTTTCTATCATACTCCTGTCTGGGTCTTCTATCATTTAAGCGGGGTGTTGTATCTCACTACTACTATTATCTTTGGTCCTACCATTGTCATAGTGGCGGCTATGTACTCTTCACAGCCTGGGATGGCCATCTCTTTGAAATTTTAGTCCCTCCTTATCAGCAGAGCCACTCCTATTCCTTCCCTTTCTTTCCTTACATTATAGAAGTCCTGTCAAAACCCTACATTTGATATTTGCCTGATAGTTTTGTTTCTGTGAGTGTTATCACATCTGGAGTTTCTTCTTATAACCTTTCTCTAGGATCAATTGTTTTATTTATAAATCCATCAATGTCTGTTTACAATACCTCGAAACTCACTATCTTCTGTCCCCCCCACCCTCTCACTATCTCTCCGTCCCCTCTTGATGGGTGTTCCACAGGTGTAGGAAGTTGCTGGGCTGCACGGAGGGGGCTGGTGTGTTGTGAGTTAGTTAACATGGGTTCGGAGGGTGCTGGGGAGGGGAGCGGCGAGCCACAGTGCACGCTCTCATGTGTGCGTGAGTGGGTGCTCGTGTATACACAGGTGAGTGTATTAACCAGCGCTCCCAGACACTTGTATACATACGAGACGTATGGATACAAGTGCCAGAGGACCCCACATGGATCTCATGCCTGGGGCTACACCAACATACGCCCTCACATGGGCCGGCACGCGCGGACACAGCGCCCTCACACACACACACACGCACGCCTGGGCAGGTGTGGACCACACACGCACGCACGCCTGGGCAGGTGTGGACCACACACACACGCAGGCCAGGGCAGGTGTGGATCACACACACACACGCACGCCTGGGCAGGTGTCTACCACACACGCACGCAGGCCAGGGCAGGTGTGGACCACACACACACACACACACACACACACACACACGCGCGCGCGCGCGCAGGCCAAGGCAGTTCTGGACCACACACGCAGGCCAGGGCAGGTTTGGACCACACACACACGCAGGCCAGGGCAGGTGTGGACCACACACACACGCAGGCCAGGTGTGGTCCACACACATACACACACGCAGGCCAGGGCAGGTGTGGACCCCCCCCCCACACACACACACACACAGAGGCCAAGGCAGGTGTGGACCACCCACCCACACACACACACACAGAGGCCAAGGCAGGTGTGGACCACCCACACACACACACACACGCACACGCACGCAGGCCAGGGCAGGTGTGGACCACACACGCACGCAGGCCAGGGCAGGTGTGGACCACACACACACACACACACACACACACACACACACACGCACGCAGGCCAGGGCAGGTGTGGACCACACACGCACGCAGGCCAGGGCAGGTGTGGACTACACACACACACACACACACACACACACACACACACACACACACACACACACACGCGCACACGCAGGCCAGGGCAGGTGTGGACCACACACGCACGCAGGCCAGGGCAGGTGTGGACCACACACACACACACACACACACAGGCCAAGGCAGGTGTGGACCACACACACACACAGGCCAGGGCAGGTGTGGACCACACACACACACAGGCCAGGGCAGGTGTGGACCACACACACACACACACACACGCAGGCCAGGGCAGGTGTGGACGCACCCCCCCCCCCCCCCGTGACAGGCCAGCATACGGTGAGGGGATTATAATGACCCAATGACCCCGAGGCCGGATGGCGTCTGGCTCAAGGGTCACAACTCACACTGTGAACCTTCCATTCTTCTGGAGTCAATGAAAGTCTTCCTCAGGATAAATAAGATTTGTCTTGTGTTACAGAGCGCTGTCTCCTCCGGTTGGATCTCTCATGTTACGGTGACGCCCCAAGACTGTATTGTAGATATATATAGTATATCTACTGTATAGTATATAGTATAGCATAGTATATCTATCTATACTGCTGACTTCAGTGTACAGTGTTATGATGTTCCTGTGCATTTATGCAGCGCTAGGGACCACAGTTACAGCACCAGGGACCACGGTTACAGCACCAGGGACCACGGTTACAGCACCAGGGACCACAGTTACAGTGCCAGGGACCACGGTTACAGCACCAGGGACCATGGTTACAGCACCAGGGACCACGGTTACAGCACCAGGGACCACAGTTACAGCACCAGGGACCACAGTTACAGCACCAGGGACCACAGTTACAGCACCAGGGACCACAGTTACAGCACCAGGGACCATGGTTACAGCACCAGGGACCACGGTTACAGCACCAGGGACCACAGTTACAGTGCCAGGGACCATGGTTACAGCACCAGGGACCACGGTTACAGCACCAGGGACCACAGTTACAGTGCCAGGGACCATGGTTACAGCACCAGGGACCACGGTTACAGCACCAGGGACCATGGTTACAGCACCAGGGACCACAGTTACAGTGCCAGGGACCATGGTTACAGCACCAGGGACCACGGTTACAGTGCCAGGGACCATGGTTACAGCACCAGGGACCACGGTTACAGTGCCAGGGACCACGGTTACAGTGCCAGGGACCACGGTTACAGTGCCAGGGACCACGGTTACAGCACCAGGGACCACGGTTACAGTGCCAGGGACCACGGTTACAGTGCCAGGGACCACGGTTACAGCACCAGGGACCACGGTTACAGCACCAGGGACCACGGTAACAGTGCCAGGGACCACGGTTACAGCACCAGGGACCACGGTTACAGTGCCAGGGACCACGGTTACAGCACCAGGGACCACGGTTACAGTGCCAGGGACCACGGTTGCAGCACCAGGGACCACGGTTACAGCACCAGGGACCACAGTTACAGCACCAGGGAACACGGTTACAGTGCCAGGGACCACGGTTACAGTGCCAGGAACCACGGTTACAGCACCAGGGACCACGGTTACAGTGCCAGGGACCACGGTTACAGTGCCAGGGACCACGGTTACAGCACCAGGGACCACGGTTACAGTGCCAGGGACCACGGTTACAGCACCAGGGACCACGGTTACAGTGCCAGGGACCACAGTTACAGCACCAGGGACCACGGTTACAGTGCCAGGGACCACGGTTACAGCACCAGGGACCACGGTTACAGTGCCAGGGACCACGGTTACAGCACCAGGGACCACGGTTACAGTGCCAGGGACCACAGTTACAGCACCAGGGACCACGGTTACAGTGCCAGGGACCACGGTTACAGCACCAGGGACCACGGTTACAGTGCCAGGGACCACGGTTACAGTGCCAGGGACCACAGTTACAGCACCAGGGACCACAGTTACAGCACCAGGGACCACAGTTACAGCACCAGGGACCATGATTACAGCACCAGGGACCACAGTTACAGCACCAGGGACCACAGTTACAGCACCAGGGACCACAGTTACAGCACCAGGGACCATGATTACAGCACAAGGGACCACAGTTACAGCACCAGGGACCACAGTTACAGCACCAGGGACCACAGTTACAGCACCAGGGACCACAGTTACAGCACCAGGGACCATGATTACAGCACCAGGGACCACGGTTACAGCACCAGGGACCACAGTTACAGCACCAGGGACCACAGTTACAGCACCAGGGACCACGGTTACAGCACCAGGGACCACAGTTACAGCACCAGAGACCACAGTTACAGCACCAGGGACCACAGTTACAGCACCAGGGACCACAGTTACAGCACCAGGGACCACAGTTACAGCACCAGGGACCATGGTTACAGCACCAGGGACCACAGTTACAGCACCAGGGACCATGGTTACAGCACCAGGGACCACGGTTACAGCACCAGGGACCACAGTTACAGCACCAGGGACCACAGTTACAGCACCAGGGACCACAGTTACAGCACCAGGGACCACAGTTACAGCACCAGGGACCACAGTTACACCACCAGGGACCACAGTTACAGCACAAGGGACCACAGTCACAGCACCAGGGACCACAGTTACAGCACCAGGGACCACAGTTACAGCACCAGGGACCACAGTTACAGCACCAGGGACCACAGTTACAGCACCAGGGACCACGATTACAGCACCAGGGACCACAGTTACAGCACCAGGGACCACAGTTACAGCACCAGGGACCACGGTTACAGCCAATCTTCGCCCCTCGTGTCATTAGTTTTTATGCTGCCATGTGTGTGAGGTCGTGAGTACTTTATGTGTGTAGTGTTGTAATTAGTGTAATATGTTATTTGTTCTATGAGTTATTGTCCGAGATGTGTGGCCGTGTTGTTGGGTCATTATGTGACCGTATATGTGGGACGTAACAACCTCTGCCATAACTACCACATTAATAACATTACATCACACCACATTGATGAACATAAGAACTTTGGGGTCTAAATCCACCACTACTCTTTATATATATATATATATATATATATATATATATATATATATATATATATATATATATATATATATATATATATATATATATATATATATATATATATATTTCCTAATTTTCCCTGGAATACGACCCGCCAAATCGTTTAACAACCAGGTACCCATTTTACTGTTGGGTGAACAGAGGCTACAGTTAAGGATTGGCGCCCCAGTCAATCCTCCCCGGCCAGGATACGAACCCAGGCAATAGCGCTCGCGAAACGGCAGGCGAGTGTGTTACCAGTAGGCCACGGGGACACCACAAGTCGCACAACAGGCGGGAGCAGCTGTGAGAAAGGCTTACCAAACCCTTGGAATAATCTAGCGTACTTTTGACTTTTTAGGAAAATAAGGTAATGTTTCCATCTGTGGTGAAGACTTGTATTACTGTACCCAAGCTCGGAGACCACACCTGCAGAAGGACATAGTTCCTCTGGATTGATTGGTGAACAAATCCACAAGGGCCGTGACGAGGATTCGAACCTGCGTCCGGGGGCATCCCAGACACTGCCTTAATCGACTGAACTACGACATGGTAAAAACCCTGTCGTAGCTCAGTTAGCTACGTTAACAAGTTAGAGGATGTTGATCCGGACGATGTTTTCAAAAGGTCAGATGTTTTTAACCCTGTCGTAGCTCAGTCGATTAAGGCAGTGTCTGGGATGCTCCCGAACGCAGGTTCGAATCCTCGTCACGGCCCTTGTGGCTTTGTTCATTTGATGCATCACGTTAGTGTGATCTCTGTGTGTGATGATTGATGAAGTTTAACCCATGGAACCGCCTACCCGCCACAGCCGTAAATGCCAAAACTCTGGTAACTTTTAAAGGACAACTGGAAAATATCATCAGGCAAATAGGGGGACCTTCGACAAGCCGCCGGCTTCCTGTCCTTGTCGAGGCCACTAGGGTTAGTGGCCCTCACGTAAATCAGGTTATTTTTATCTCACATTGCCTCAGGGCTGAGAGGAGAAGCTGTTGGGCTGCCTCTTCACACTTCAGTATGTGGTGCATCTTGGCTCCTTGTTGCCATACTTCCTTGTTGCCATACCCCCTTGTTGCCATACCCCCTTGTTGCCATACCCCCTTGTTGCCATACTTCCTTGTTGCCATACCCCTTTTGTTGCCATACCTCCTTGTTGTCATACCTCCTTGTTGCCATACTTGATTTTGTTGCCATACCGCCTTGTTGCCATACCGCCTTGTTGCCATACCGCCTTGTTGCCATACCTCCTTGTTGCCATACCTCCTTGTTGCCATACCTCCTTGTTCCCATACCTTCTTGTTGCCATACTTCCTTGTTGCCATACCTCCTTGTTGCCATACCCCCCTTGTTGCCATACCTCCTTGTTGCCATACCTCCTTGTTCCCATACCTTCTTGTTGCCATACTTCCTTGTTGCCATACCTCCTTGTTGCCATACCTCCTTGTTGCCATACCCCCTTGTTGCCATACCTCCTTGTTGCCATACCCCCTTGTTACCATACCTCCTTGTTGCCATACCTCCTTGTTGCCATACCCCCCTTGTTGCCATACCTCCTTGTTGCCATACTTCCTTGTTGCCATACCCCCTTGTTGCCATACCTCCTTGTTGCCATATCTCCTTGTTGCCATACCTCTTTATTGCCATACCTCCTTGTTGCCATACCCCCTTGTTACCATACCTCCTTGTTGCCATACCTCTTTATTGCCATACCTCCTTGTTGCCATACCTCCTTGTTGCCATACCTCCTTGTTGTCATACTTCCTTGTTGCCATATATCTTTGTTGCCATACTTCCTTGTTGCCATACTTCCTTGTTGCCATACCTCCTTGTTGCAATAACTCCTTGTTACCATACCCCCTTGTTGCCATACCTCCTTGTTGCCATACCCCCCTTTTTGCCATACCCCCCCTTGTTGTCATACCTCCTTGTTGCCATACTTGTTGCCATACCTCCTTGTTGTCATACCTCCTTGTTGTCATACCTTCTTGCCATACCTCCTTGTTGCCATACCCCCTTGTTGTCATTCCTCCTTGTTGCCATACCTCCTTGTTGCCATACTTCCTTGTTGCCATACCTCTTTATTGCCATACCTCCTTGTTGCCATACTTCCTTGTTGCCATACCTCCTTGTTGTCATACTTCCTTGTTGCCACACCTTGTTGCCATACCTTTTTGTTGCTATACCTCCTTGTTGCCATATCCCTCTTGTTGCCATTCTTCCTTGTTGCCATAACTCCTTGGTGCCATACCCCCTTGTTGCCATACCTCCTTGTTGCCATACCCCCTTGTTGCCATACCCCCTTGTTGCCATACCTCCTTGTTGCCATACCTCCTTGTGGCCATACCCCCTTGTTGTCATACCTCCTTGTTGCTATACCTCCTTGTTGCCATACCTCCTTGTTGCCATACCCCCTTGTTGCTACACCTTGTTGCCATACCCCCCTTGTTGACATGCCCCCTTGTTGCCATACCTCCTTGTTGCCATACCCCCTTGTTGACATACCTCCTTGTTGCCATACCCCCTTGTTGCCACACCTTGTTGCCATACCCCCTTGTTGACATACCCCCTTGTTGACATACCCCCTTGTTGCCATACCTCCTTGTTGCCAAACCTTGTCATACTTCCTTGTCATACCTCCTTGTTGCCATACTTCCTTGTTGCCATACCCCCTTCTTGCCATACCCCCCCTTGTTGCCATACCTCCTTGTTGCCATACCTCCTAGTTGCCATATCCCCCTTGTTGCCATACCTCCTTGTTGCCATACCTCCTTGTTGCCATACCTCCTTGTTGCCATACCCCCTTGTTGCCATACCCCCTTGTTGCCATACCTCCTTGTTGCCATACCTCCTTGTTGTCATACCTCCTTGTTGCCATACCTCCTTGTTGCCATACCTCCTTGGTGTTGTGAGGCGTATTATCCTGCTGGCACCATTCCATAGGTGGCACTTAAGCCTTCCAGTGAGGGCAGTGTGGTGCAAGGTGTGGTGTAAGGTGTGGTGCGAGGTGTGGTGCAAGGTGTGGTGCAAGGTGTGGGTGTGGGGCAGTGAATGGATTTACTTCTGAGACTGAGTAACATGGAAATTTAGGGAAGAAAGGGTGTAGGGGTTAAACACTTCAGGCTTGGGGAGGAATCCAATTTCTAGTTGTATGGAAAATAATGAGTTACACAACCCAGGACAACATGGATTTAGAGCGGGAAGATCCTGTCTGTAACAGTTACTCAACCACTATGACAAAATCACAGAAGCTCTAGAAGAAAAGCAAAATGCAGATGTTGTATACACAGACTTTGCAAAGGCGTTCAACAAATGTGACTATGGGGTGATAGCACACAAAATGAGGTCAATGGGAATAACTGGTAGAGTAGGACGCTGGATACTCAATTTCCTGTCGAACAGAACACAAAGAGTAACAGTCAATCAAATAAAATCGAGTCCAAGCGCAGTTAAAAGCTCTGTAGCTCAAGGCACAGTCCTTGCACCACTGCTGTTCCTTATTCTCATATCAGATATGATATGATATAGACTCAGATACAAGTCACAGCTTCGTGTCATCCTTTGTAGATGACACAAAAATCAGCATGAAAATTACCTCTGCTGAAGACATTGAAAAACTACAAGCAGATATTAATAAAGTTTTCGACTGGGCAGCAGAAAAAAAACATGATTTTAACAGTGATAAATTCCAGGTACTCAGGTAGGGTAAGAATACAACATAATACAGGGTACAAAACACAATCAAATCTGCGCATAGTAGGAAACCAACATGTCAAGGATTTGGGAATAATGATGTCTGACGACCTAACGGTTAGGCACTCTTCAGACATAATTGGTTGCCATAATCCTTGAACTCGAGCGCGTATATGAATCCAAAGTTGACACGCTAATTGTAAGTGACTCCTTGTCATCCTTGACTGCCCTCAGCTCCCCAAGGCATAACTGTGACGTGCTTATCTCTAAAGCTAGACACAGATGTAATGAAATAATCAATGATGGAGTCAGAGTCTGTCTTCCGTGGATTCCTTCCCATATTGGTCTCCGAATGTATGATAGAACTGATGAGTTGGCCAAGACTTTTGCTCGTAAAGAGGGAATTGATTACCAACTTGGACTGCCTTTCAGCAGCCTGAGGGCAGCAATATCCCAGGAACATCAACTAAATTTCGGAGACTTGAGGCAAAGTGAAATTCACACCAGTTACTCCATCTATCATCATTCTGTTATGCAGGAAGAACCGCACGTCTATGGGTCATCCAATAATGTTAGCAGACTTCTAGATGCCACCACTGCTAGGCTTAGGCTCGGCTACAAGTACCTCTGGGAGTTTGTAACATCTGCTGATGTAGATTTGACTAAATGTAAAACTCTGTCAGAAGAACTATTCGCATACTTTGCGTCATTATATAATGGAATGTCTAAAAATCGCGGAATTTAGAGAGAACACCATCAATAGTGTCCAAGAAATGTGTAAGTACTTCATTCATAATGATGTACTGCACATGACTGTAAAGCTGCCGCCCAGTTGGGTGGGTGTGGAGCACATGACTGTAAAGCTGCCGCCCAGTTGGGTGGGTGTGGAACACATGACTGTAAAGCTGCCGCCCAGTTGGGTGGGTGTGGAGCACATGACTGTAAAGCTGCCGCCCAGTTGGGTGGGTGTGGAGCACATGACTGTAAAGCTGCCGCCCAGTTGGGTGGGTGTGGAGCACATGACTGTAAAGCTGCCGCCCAGTTGGGTGGGTGTGGAGCACATGACTGTAAAGCTGCCGCCCAGTTGGGTGGGTGTGGAGCACATGACTGTAAAGCTGCCGCCCAGTTGGGTGGGTGTGGAGCACATGACTGTAAAGCTGCCGCCCAGTTGGGTGGGTGTGGAGCAAGACTAGTAACTGTGTGACTCACCATAGATGTAAAGTGCCTTGTATAGTGTTGTATAGTATAGTGAGAGTAGTGTTACCAGGGGTGGGAGTAGTGTTACCAGGGGTGGGAGTAGTGTTACCAGGGGTGGGAGTAGTGTTACCAGGGGTGGGAGTAGTGTTACCAGGGGTGGGAGTAGTGTTACCAGGGGTGGGAGTAGTGTTACCAGGGGTGGGAGTAGTGTTACCAGGGGTGGGAGTAGTGTTACCAGGGGTGGGAGTAGTGTTACCAAGTGTGGGAGTAGTGTTACCAGGGGTGGGAGTAGTGTTACCAGGGGTGGGAGTAGTGTTACCAGGGGTGGGAGCAGTGTTACCAGGGGTGGGAGCAGTGTTACCAGGGGTGGGAGTAGTGTTACCAAGTGTGGGAGCAGTGTTACCAGGGGTGGGAGTAGTGTTACCAGGGGTGGGAGCAGTGTTACCAGGGGTGGGAGTAGTGTTACCAGGGGTGGGAGTAGTGTTACCAGGGGTGGGAGTAGTGTTACCAGGGGTGAGAGCAGTGTTACCAGGGGTGGGAGTAGTGTTACCAGGGGTGAGAGCAGTGTTACCAGTGACGACAGCGCCTGCCAGTGATGGGGGGGGGAGGGTGATCCCGGAAGCTCCGTCAGTAGTTGAGATGACTGGTAATG
>NC_091152.1:19425380-19460380 GCF_040958095.1 Procambarus clarkii
TAATAATGTCTGACGACCTAACGTTTAAGGAGCATAACCAAGCAAATATTGCGTCAGCCAGAAAAATGATCGGATGGATTACGAGAACTTTCAAATCCAGAGATCCCATGACAATGGTTGTACTCTTCAAGCCACTTGTGTTGTCCCGTCTTGAGTACTGCTCAGTACTCACTTCCCCCTTCAGAGCAGGAAGGGGGAAGTGTGTGTGTGTGTGTATGTATATATATATATATATATATATATATATATATATATATATATATATATATATATATATATATATATATATATATATATATATATATATATATATATATATATATATATATAATATTCAAATAAAACAAGTACATTTTTAAACACGTACACTTAGTGGAGCTGTAAGTTGAGCGTGGGGGAGGAGGCGGTGCCGGGGCGTTGGTGTGTGTGGTAGTGTGGTAGTGGGGTAGTGGGCAGTACAGTCATCTGACCTCTCCTGCTACACACACACACACACACACACACACACACACACACACACACACACACACACACACACACACACACACACACACACACACACACGCCGCCCCTTTGTCCGCCCAGATGTTCCTCTCGCTCCCAACACTGTCCCGCACATGTAGTTATGTTCTTAATGTCTTATATTGACCCATAACCCCTTATGGGTAGTTACTATGTTGCAACCCCTTGTGATCAACAGTTACTGTGATCAACCCCTTGTCATCAACAGTTACTGTGTTGCAACCCCTTGTGATCAACAGTTACTGTGTTGCAACCCCCTGTCATCAACAGTTACTGTGTTGCAACCCCTTGTCATCAACAGTTACTGTGTTGCAACCCCTTGTCATCAACAGTTACTGTGTTGCAACCCCTTGTCATCAACAGTTACTGTGTTGCAACCCCTTGTCATCAACAGTTACTGTGTTGCAACCCCCTGTCATCAACAGTTACTGTGTTGCAACCCCTTGTCATCAACAGTTACTGTGTTGCAACCCCTTGTCATCAACAGTTACTGTGTTGCAACCCCTTGTCATCAACAGTTACTGTGTTGCAACCCCCTGTCATCAACAGTTACTGTGTTGCAACCCCCTGTCATCAACAGTTACTGTGTTGCAACCCCTTGTCATCAACAGTTACTGTGTTGCAAGCCCCTGTCATCAACAGTTACTATGTTGCAACCCCCTGTCATCAACAGTTACTGTGTTGCAACCCCTTGTCATCAACAGTTACTGTGTTGCAAGCCCCTGTCATCAACAGTTACTATGTTGCAACCCCCTGTCATCAACAGTTACTGTGTTGCAACCCCCTGTCATCAACAGTTACTGTGTTGCAAGCCCCTGTCATCAACAGTTACTGTGATCAACCCCCTGTCATCAACAGTTACTGTGATCAACCCCCTGTCATCAACAGTTACTGTGATCAACCCCCTGTCATCAACAGTTACTGTGTTGCAACCCCCTGTCATCAACAGTTACTGTGTTGCAACCCCCTGTCATCAACAGTTACTGTGTTGCAAGCCCCTGTCATCAACAGTTACTATGTTGCAACCCCCTGTCATCAACAGTTACTGTGTTGCAACCCCCTGTCATCAACAGTTACTGTGTTGCAACCCCCTGTCATCAACAGTTACTATGTTGCAAGCCCCTGTCATCAACAGTTACTATGTTGCAACCCCCTGTCATCAACAGTTACTGTGTTGCAACCCCCTGTCATCAACAGTTACTATGTTGCAATCCCCTGTCATCAACAGTTACTGTGTTGCAAGCCCCTGTCATCAACAGTTACTGTGATCAACCCCCTGTCATCAACAGTTACTGTGATCAACCCCCTGTCATCAACAGTTACTGTGATCAACCCCCTGTCATCAACAGTTACTGTGTTGCAACCCCCTGTCATCAACAGTTACTGTGTTGCAACCCCCTGTCATCAACAGTTACTATGTTGCAACCCCCTGTCATCAACAGTTACTGTGTTGCAACCCCTTGTCATCAACAGTTACTATGTTGCAACCCCCTGTCATCAACAGTTACTATGTTGCAACCCCCTGTCATCAACAGTTACTGTGTTGCAACCCCCTGTCATCAACAGTTACTATGTTGCAACCCCCTGTCATCAACAGTTACTGTGTTGCAACCCCCTGTCATCAACAGTTACTATGTTGCAACCCCTTGTCATCAACAGTTACTGTGTTGCAACCCCCTGTCATCAACAGTTACTATGTTGCAACCCCCTGTCATCAACAGTTACTATGTTGCAACCCCCTGTCATCAACAGTTACTATGTTGCAACCCCCTGTCATCAACAGTTACTATGTTGCAACCCCCTGTCATCAACAGTTACTATGATCAACCCGCTTATAGTGGAGTTACTATGATCAACCCGCTTATAGTGGAGTTACTATGATCAACCCGCTTATAGTGGAGTTACTATGATCAACCCGCTTATAGTGGGGTTACTATGATCAACCCGCTTATAGTGGAGTTACTATGATCAACCCGCTTATAGTGGAGTTACTATGATCAACCCGCTTATAGTGGAGTTACTATGATCAACCCGCTTATAGTGGAGTTACTATGATCAACCCGCTTATAGTGGAGTTACTATGATCAACCCGCTTATAGTGGAGTTACTATGATCAACCCGCTTATAGTGGAGTTACTATGATCAACCCGCTTATAGTGGAGTTACTATGATCAACCCGCTTATAGTGGAGTTACTGTGATAGAAGAGAGTGCAGGTCTCTCAAGGTACTCACAAAGTAAAGGAAGTACTTAAGCAAATTTTGGTTGTTGGAGACTCTGAGGTGAGGTGTCTGGAGAGAGCTTTTTGTGCCCAAGATACCGGGGGGGGGGGGGAGGAGGGGCGGGGGGGGGGGGACGACAGGTTAAGGGTTTGCTATCCGGGAGCTAAAATTGGTGATATAGTTAACATGAATGATATTATGGCTGGAAAAGGGAACAAACCCATTATATGTATTAGTGTAGGAGGTAATGCTGTTGTACGAGTAAGGAGTGAGGCACTGATACAGAAGTTTAAGACAGCCATTGAATTAGTTAGGAGCAAGGGAGGAATCCCGATCATATGGGGCATTCTTCCAAGAAAGGGAGTGGGAAATGAATGGATGTCGAGGGCACTTGGTGTCAATTGCCGGCTGGAAAGATATTGCAAATCAAATGCAATATCTTTCATAGACAACTGGGAACACTTCTATGGAAGAAATGAAATGTATGCTCGTGATGGGGTGCATCTATCGAGGGCTGGGGTTGTTGCTGTTGCGAACTCGTTGGAAGAAGTGGTTAGAGGTGTTTGTTTGGGTTTAAACTGTTAGTAGATAGAGGTATGGGAATTGATTTGGAGGAAGGAGGTAATAAAAGTATGTGTTTGTGGGAGAAAGGAATTGGCAAAATGATCAGGGAAAGAGAAGGGCCTCAAAATAACAATTCACTTAGGGTATATTACACTAACAGTAGAAGTCTAAGAAACAAAATAAACCATTTAAATGCTCTTGTCTGCACAGAAAAAATAGATATTATTGCACTTACCGAAACGTGGATGAATGTAGAAAATAGAGAACTATTAGCTGAATATCAGATAAATGGATTTAAACTATTTCACACAGATAGATATATTAGACGAGGAGGGGGAGTAGCCATATATGTTAGGGACAATTTGAAATGTAGTCTCAAAGAGGGAATCAAAACTGAGCCACACACAGAAACTATTTGGATAGAATTAAACGAAAAAGCAAATAATATTATAATAGGAGTTATATATAGGCCACCAAATTTAGACAGAATGGAAGCAAAGCATCTATGGGATGAAATATCTAGAGCATCTAGATCTAACAGTATTTATGTCATGGGTGACTTTAATTTTAGTGGAATAAACTGGGTGAACAAAACAGGGAATAGTGAAGCAGAAGATTTTCTAGAATTAATTGACGATTGCTTTCTTACGCAACACATTAAGGAACCAACGCGGGAAAATAATATTTTAGATTCAGTGTTAACTAACAGGGAAACACAAATTAATGACATCGAAGTAGGGAGTGAGCTAGGGAACAGTGATCACAAAGTAATCAGATTTAGCATAGAATGGAATAGACCTGTAGGAGAAAATTCTGTTAAAGTGCCAGATTTTCGAAAAGCTGATTTTAATAGCCTAAGAAATTTTTTTGGTTCAAATAGATTGGAAAGTCTTGGGTATGGGGTGTGGGCCCAACCCGTCCTCTTAAAAATAACGTCACTTTTCGCTGGTATGCGCACTATGGCCAAATTTGGACGTAATTTGAAATGAAATTGACTCACAAAAGTGACGTTCTGTTCCGTTTTCTATTTGAGTCGTCTCGCCTACGCGCAGAGGTTATAAGAGGACACTTTAAATTTTGACCAGGTCTTGGAGCGAGACATGAGCCCAGCGACAGGTGACGTGAAAGGGGATTTCGATGTAGATTCAAAATATAACTTATTTAAAAATATTCTAAACAAAGCACAGGAACGTAGTATACCATACAAATTGAATAGATCGAATACTAATGACCCAAAGTGGATAACAAAGGATCTGAAGAACCTTATAGGTAAAAAGAGAGCTTGGTACAAAAGGATTAAGAATGGGGAAGTCAGTTTAGAACAGGAATTCGTACAACTGGTTAGAAATGTTGAAAAGAAGATAAGGAAAGCAAAAAGAAACTATGAAGTTTGCATAGCAGAGCAAGCGAAGACAAGTCCTAAAGTTTTTTCAGTTATATCGAACTAAGACCAGGGAAAGGATAGGTCCATTAAAACCTGAGACAGGTCAAATAATGGATAATGACGAAGAGATGAGTAGTATTTTAAATATTTTGTCTCAGTATTTACTAAAGAAGAACTTAAGTCTATACCTTCAGCCGAACACGTCGAATAGCCTAACAGTTACCAGGGATGATATTATTAAATAAATAGTAAAACTAAAACCAAACAAATCCCCAGGGCCGGATGAAGTGTTTGCCAGGGTGCTTAAAGAATGCAAAGAGGAGCTTTGCGAGCCACTGTCTACCATATTTAGTAAATCAATAGAGTCAGGCAGAGTGCCAGAGTCATGGAAGGTTGCTAATGTGGTACAAATTTTTAAGAAAGGAGATAGATCACTTGCGTCTAACTATCGGCCAATTAGCCTAACATCTATTGTGGGAAAGTTACTTAAGTCGATAATTGCAAATACAATTCGTCTTCATCTTGAAAAACATAAATTAATAAATGAGTCGCAACATAGTTTTACAAATGGCCGTGGTGGTGGTGATAACAAATTTGCTATCATTTTATTCCAGCATAGTTGCAGTTGATATTGGTAAGGATTGTGATGTTGTGTACCTTGACTTTAGCAAAGCTTTTGATACAGTGCCACATGAAAGACTGATTAAAATGATAGAGGCTCATGGTATTGGGGGTGCTATATTAAGCTGGATTAGGGCATGGCTATACCAAAGGAAATAGAGAGTTAGTATAAATGGGGTTAAGTCAGAGTGGGATAATGTTATAAGTGGAGTGCCTCAAGGCTCTGTCCTGGGACCTCTGTTGTTTAAATTGCGAAGTCGGATTGCGAAAGAGATCTGGGAGTTATGATTAGTAAGAATTTAAAACAAAAGGATTAATGCATGAATGTTCGTAATAAGGCGAATAGGGCACTGGGATTTATTAATCGCAGCGTTAGTAACAAGACACCTGGTGTGGTTCTCAAGCTATATCTTGCTCTGGTTAGGCCCCATTTAGATTATGCAGTTCAGTTTTGGTCGCCGTACTATAATGGAGTTCCAACGGAGGCGGATTACTAAGATGAACCATTTACAACCCAATAAATCGTAATATGGAAACCGCAAAGGTTGAGGAAAGATAAACTGGTTTAGTATGGAGTTGTTTATATGTTAGGTGATTGTTGACCCCCCCCCCAACACACACACACACACACACACACACACACACACACACACACACACACACACACACACTCACACTCACACTCACACTCACACTCACACTCTCTCTCTCTCTCTCTCTCTCTCTCTCTCTCTCTCTCTCTCTCTCTCTCTCTCTCTCTCTCTCTCTCTCTCTCTCCCTTCCCCCCCTCCCTGCCCCCCTACCCCCCCCCCATCCTGAAGGTGCGTGAAGGTTGATTTTTTATAACTATTTAATTGGATTTCCGTGGTGTTTGTCTGATACAGATCCCTGGTGTGTGGTGGTCCCTGCTGGTCCCTGCTGGTCCCTGGTGGTCCCTGGTGTGTGGTGGTCCCTGCTGGTCCCTGCTGGTCCCTGGTGTGTGGTGGTCCCTGGTGTGTGGTGGTCCCTGGTGGTCCCTGGTGGTCCCTGGTGTGTGCTGGTCCCTGGTGTGTGCTGGTCCCTGGTGTGTGCTGGTCCCTGGTGTGTGGTGGTCCCTGGTGTGTGGTGGTCCCTGCTGGTCCCTGGTGGTCCCTGGTGTGTGGTGGTCCCTGCTGGTCCCTGGTGGTCCCTGGTGTGTGCTGGTCCCTGCTGGTCCCTGGTGGTCCCTGGTGGTCCCTGGTGTGTGCTGGTCCCTGGTGTGGTGGTCCCTGGTGTACATGTACCTCTAGTGTTGATAAAGGAATATTTACTCGCGCATTTTCATAATTTACTATATATGTAAATGGATATGTCTGTTCAAGATTGGTGGGTCGAGGGTGAGGGTAAGGAGACGGGGGGGGGGGGGGGTGTGGAGGTTGAAAATAGGGGAGAGGGGGAGGGAAAGGGGAGTGAGGATGGGGAAGAGTGGGGACCTCGGGAGAGGGCAATAGACGAGGAAGATGGGGCAGGGGGGCGGGGAGGTTGGAGAGACATTATCCAGGTGACTGTCAGGTAAGTCTGGTAGTCTGTCTGTAAGACGGTAGTCTGCCAGGCTTGACTTGTGAGAGTTTGGTCCACCAGGCTGTTGCTTGGAGCGGCCCGCAGGCCCACATATACCTGGTTGATGGGGTTCTGGGAGTTCTTCTACTGCCCAAGCCCGGCCCGAGGCCAGGCTTGACTTGTGAGAGTTTGGTCCACCAGGCTGTTGCTTGGAGCGGCCCGCAGGCCCACATATACCTGGTTGATGGGGTTCTGGGAGTTGTTCTACTGCCCAAGCCCGGCCCGAGGCCAGGCTTGACTTGTGAGAGTTTGGTCCACCAGGCTGTTGCTTGGAGCGGCCCGCAGGCCCACATATACCTGGTTGATGGGGTTCTGGGAGTTGTTCTACTGCCCAAGCCCGGCCCGAGGCCAGGCTTGACTTGTGAGAGTTTGGTCCACCAGGCTGTTGCTTGGAGCGGCCCGCAGGCCCACATATACCTGGTTGATGGGGTTCTGGGAGTTCTTCTACTGCCCAAGCCCGGCCCGAGGCCAGGCTTGACTTGTGAGAGTTTGGTCCACCAGGCTGTTGCTTGGAGCGGCCCGCAGGCCCACATATACCTGGTTGATGGGGTTCTGGGAGTTCTTCTACTGCCCAAGCCCGGCCCGAGGCCAGGCTTGACTTGTGAGAGTTTGGTCCACCAGGCTGTTGCTTGGAGCGGCCCGCAGGCCCACATATACCTGGTTGATGGGGTTCTGGGAGTTCTTCTACTCCCCAAGCCCGGCCCGAGGCCAGGCTTGACTTGTGAGAGTTTGGTCCACCAGGCTGTTGCTTGGAGCGGCCCGCAGGCCCACATATACCTGGTTGATGGGGTTCTGGGAGTTCTTCTACTGCCCAAGCCCGGCCCAAGGCCAGGCTTGACTTGTGAGAGTTTGGTCCACCAGGCTGTTGCTTGGAGCGGCCCGCAGGCCCACATATACCTGGTTGATGGGGTTCTGGGAGTTCTTCTACTGCCCAAGCCCGGCCCAAGGCCAGGCTTGACTTGTGAGAGTTTGGTCCACCAGGCTGTTGCTTGGAGCGGCCCGCAGGCCCACATATACCTGGTTGATGGGGTTCTGGGAGTTCTTCTACTCCCCAAGCCCGGCCCGAGGCCAGGCTTGACTTGTGAGAGTTTGGTCCACCAGGCTGTTGCTTGGAGCGGCCCGCAGGCCCACATATACCTGGTTGATGGGGTTCTGGGAGTTCTTCTACTCCCCAAGCCCGGCCCGAGGCCAGGCTTGACTTGTGAGAGTTTGGTCCACCAGGCTGTTGCTTGGAGCGGCCCGCAGGCCCACATACCCACCACAGCCCGGTTGGTCCGGCACTCCTTGGAGGAAACAATCTAGTTTCCTCTTGAAGATGTCCACGGTTGTTCCGGCAATATTCCTTATGCTCGCTGGGAGGATGTTGAACAACCGCGGACCTCTGATGTTTATACAGTGTTCTCTGATTGTGCCTATGGCACCTCTGCTCTTCACTGGACCTCTGATGTTTATACAGTGTTCTCTGATTGTGCCTATGGCACCTCTGCTCTTCACTGGACCTCTGATGTTTATACAGTGTTCTCTGATTGTGCCTATGGCACCTCTGCTCTTCACTGGACCTCTGATGTTTATACAGTATTCTCTGATTGTGCCTATGGCACCCCTGCTCTTCACTGGACATCTGATGTTTATACAGTGTTCTCTGATTGTGCCTATGGCACCTCTGCTCTTCACTGGACCTCTGATGTTTATACAGTATTCTCTGATTGTGCCTATGGCACCCCTGCTCTTCACTGGACCTCTGATGTTTATACAGTGTTCTCTGATTGTGCCTATGGCACCTCTGCTCTTCACTGGACCTCTGATGTTTATACAGTGTTCTCTGATTGTGCCTATGGCACCCCTGCTCTTCACTGGACCTCTGATGTTTATACAGTGTTCTCTGATTGTGCCTATGGCACCTCTGCTCTTCACTGGACCTCTGATGTTTATACAGTGTTCTCTGATTGTGCCTATGGCACCTCTGCTCTTCACTGGACCTCTGATGTTTATACAGTGTTCTCTGATTGTGCCTATGGCATCTCTGCTCTTCACTGGACCTCTGATGTTTATACAGTGTTCTCTGATTGTGCCTATGGCACCTCTGCTCTTCACTGGTTCTATTCTGCATTTTCTTCCATATCGTTTACTCCAGTACGTTGTTATTTTACTGTGTACATTTGGGACCTGACCCTCCAGTATTTTCCAGGTGTATATTATTTGTAAGTAGTTTTCATGAATCTGGTGACCTGACTCCTGATGACTCTCTCAAATACCTTTATGATGTGGGACGTTAGTGCAACTGGTCTATAATTCTTTGCCAATGCTTTGCTCCTTCCCTTGTGTAGAGGGGCTATGTCTGCTACTTTAAGTGCATCTGGTATCTCCCCCGTGTCCAAGCTCTTCCTCTACACTATACTGAGTGCCTGTGCTACCGGCACTTTGCATTTCTTTATAAATATTGAATTCCATGAGTCTGGACCCGGGGCAGAGTGCATGGGCATGTTTTCAATTTCTCTTTCAAAATTTAGTGCGCTCGTGTTTATATCAGTTATATTTACAGGGGTTTGGATATCACACACAAAAAAATTGTCCAGATCTTCCACTTTCATGCTGAGTATCGGAGTGCTAAACATGTCCTCATACTACTTTTTTTTTAAGATTTCACTAATTTCTTTGTCATCCTCCGTGTACGAACCTTCGCTAGTACAAATAGGTCCAATAAGGGATTCTTTTAAAATAAATGAAGCTAATAAACAAACTTAAATATTCCTAGGCCCTAGTATAGCACACATATGTACTATATTAGGCCTTAGATATCGTGTATTAGGCCTAGGAAGGTTAGGTTAGTTTGTCATAGCAACACAAGTGGAAATATAGTTTTCCGGTTTGTCCAACTCAATAGTTCAGATCTCTACTTGATAATTCCGTTGTACGTCCGTATATATATTATGGTCCTCCCCGTTACTATAAGTACTACCTAAACAGGAGGATGGGCTGTATGTATGTATGTATGTATTCATACATACATGCTTATGTTGATGTCCCTCTTGGTGGTGAGGGCTGGGGGGGGGGGGGGAGGGTTGAGTGCGTGAGCACATAACACACTCAGGGATTATCTTACTCTTTGAAGTGTTACAGCCCTACTGGGGCGTAACCGGGTTCTTTTCTGGTGTTATTAGAATTTGGGTATCCGGCCCCAAGTTAGTAAAGGCTTTCAAGGGATGTGTTCTGTAATGCAAGTTAAAATAAAGGGGGAGGGATACAAATGTTCTGATTTATATATATATGTATTCTCACCACCACCATATAAATAAATAACAATCACACGGGGTTTATAACTACACGAAAATATACAGAGTTGTCTTCCTCTGAAGACAGGATGCTCCACGGTGTGCACTTTGCGTAGCCCTGGTTCCTTCTTCGGCCCACGATGAATCCTCTTTGATTCTCTCAGCGAATCTACCCTGGCCACAGGCCAGCCAAATCACAGTCCCACTGGGTGCACCGTCGTGGAGGCCTTCAACCACAATCCAGCCCGTAGCTGGCAGGTTCCGATCAGCTCTGCTGTGTAGGCCACTCCACGACCGATACTAGGGTTGCGAGCCCTAGGCAGGAGCCTTGTGTGATCCCGCTGATCACTCTCCTCTCTAAACACCACAGTGGCTAGTCTCTTCCACCAGCCAGCCCCGGATAAGGCGATTCCCGACACGGCCACGTCACAGGCAGGCTAATACTCTCAACAGAGTTCGTCCGGGGGTGACTCACAGCTTTTTCAGAGCAAACTCGTGGAGAGACTTTGGCTGCCTTGGGTAGACTGCTCCATCGTCCAATACAGCAGTCCCAGGTCGACTCTGAAATCAGACACGTCATTAGTACTGGGACTAGGGGAACCTCACTTACAGGCTTAGACACAAACGTCCACCTATCCACTCCATAGATGGCGTTGCTGTCTAAGCGCCACCTCACCAAAGGTCAGCAGCGGCTATGTTACGAGCTGATTAAGACGGGAATCCAGCACCTGTGGCCGGTATATCTCGTCCTCACTAGATGGCGTCGTCCATTTGGAGGGGGTTTCGAGAGCGGACTCACAGATGGCGTTGTCGTCACTGCTCCGTGCTACGACGCTGGACTCGGGTCCGTAACAGAAGTGTGTCGTGTTGGTACCCTCCCTCACGCTACACTGTACCCTCCCTCACGCTACACTGTACCCTCCCTCACGCTACACTGTACCCTCCCTCATGCTACACTGTACCCTCCCTCACACTACTGTACCCTCCCTCACACTACACTGTACCCCAGATGAGGGGCAGGGAAGGTTATGGGTATTGGGGGATTGAGCCTAAGTCATCCTTACTGGGAAAATGTTTACAAAATATTGCTTGTGCGCGACGGCTCTGTAGAGTGGATCATTGGTTAGAGTAGAGCCGCTTAGAGCCTCCCCGCTCTCCTGGCCAGGCCTCCTAGGGCCAGATTCACGAAGCAGTTACGCAAGCACTTACGAGCCTGTACATCTTTTCTCAATCTTTGGCGGTTTTGTTTACAATTATTAAACAGTTAATGAGCTCTGAAGCACCAGGAGGCTGTTTATAACAATAACAATAGTTGAATGGCAAGTTTTCACGCTTGTAAACTGTTTAATAAATGTAACCAAAGCCGTCAAAGATTGTGGAAAGATGTACACGATCGTAAGTGCTTGCGTAACTACTTCGTGAATCTGGCCCTTGCTTGCTTGGTCAACTAGGCTGTTGATGCCAGCAGCTCGCTCTCAGGCGTGAATACCACAGCCTGGTTGATCATACCTTTTTTTGAGGTGGAAATTAAGATCGATCATAAATATAATTATTAGTTTGTTGGCCCAGATGCTGTGAGATGCATAGTGGTCCGGGACCATGTTATAGTGGTCCGGGACCATGTTATAGTGGTCCGGGACCATGTTATAGTGGTCCGGAACCATGTTATAGTGGTCCAGGACCATGTTATAGTGGTCCGGAACCATGTTATAGTGGTCCGGGACCATGTTATAGTGGTCCAGGACCATGTTATAGTGGTCCGGAACCATGTTATAGTGGTCCAGGACCATGTTATAGTGGTCCGGAACCATGTTATAGTGGTCCAGGACCATGTTATAGTGGTCCGGAACCATGTTATAGTGGTCCAGGACCATATCATAGTGGTCCAGGACCATGTTATAGAGGTCCAGGACCATGTTATAGTGGTCCAGGACCATGTCATAGTGGTCCAGGACCATGTTATAGAGGTCCGGGACCATGTTATAGTGGTCCGGGACCATGTTATAGTGGTCCAGGACCATGTTATAGAGGTCCGGGACCATGTTATAGTGGTCCGGGACCATGTTATAGTGGTCCGGGACCATGTTATAGTGGTCCAGGACCATGTTATAGTGGTCCAGGACCATGTTATAGTGGTCCGGAACCATGTTATAGTGGTCCAGGACCATGTTATAGTGGTCCAGGACCATGTTATAGTGGTCCAGGACCATGTCATAGTGGTCCAGGAGCATGTCATAGTGGTCCAGGACCATGTTATAGTGGACCAGGACCATGTTATAGTGGTCCAGGACCATGTTATAGTGGACCAGGACCATGTTATAGTGGTCCGGGACCATGTCATAGTGGTCCAGGAGCATGTCATAGTGGTCCAGGAGCATGTCATAGTGGTCCAGGACCATGTTATAGTGGTCCAGGACCATGTCATAGTGGTCCAGGACCATGTTATAGTGGTCCAGGACCATGTTATAGTGGCCCAGGACCATGTTATAGTGGTCCAGGACCATGTTATAGTGGTCCAGGACCATGTCATAGTGGTCCAGGAGCATGTCATAGTGGTCCAGGACCATGTTATAGTGGACCAGGACCATGTTATAGTGGTCCAGGACCATGTTATAGTGGTCCAGGACCATGTTATAGTGGTCCAGGACCATGTCATAGTGGTCCAGGACCATGTTATAGTGGTCCAGGACCATGTCATAGTGGTCCAGGACCATGTTATAGTGGTCCAGGACCATGTCATAGTGGTCCAGGACCATGTCATAGTGGTCCAGGACCATGTTATAGTGGTCCAGGACCATGTTATAGTGGTCCAGGACCATGTTATAGTGGTCCAGGACCATGTTATAGTGGTCCAGGACCATGTTATAGTGGTCCAGGACCATGTTATAGTGGTCCAGGACCATGTTATAGTGGTCCAGGACCATGTTATAGTGGTCCAGGACCATGTTATAGTGGTCCAGGACCATGTTATAGTGGTCCAGGACCATGTTATAGTGGTCCAGGACCATGTTATAGTGGTCCAGGACCATGTTATAGTGGTCCGGGACCATGTTATAGTGGTCCGGGACCATGTTATAGTGGTCCGGGACCATGTTATAGTGGTCCGGGACCATGTCATAGTGGTCCAGGACCATGTCATAGTGGTCCAGGACCATGTCATAGTGGTCCAGGACCATGTTATAGTGGTCCAGGACCATGTTATAGTGGTCCAGGACCATGTTATAGTGGTCCAGGACCATGTTATAGTGGTCCAGGACCATGTTATAGTGGTCCAGGACCATGTTATAGTGGTCCAGGACCATGTTATAGTGGTCCAGGACCATGTTATAGTGGTCCAGGACCATGTTATAGTGGTCCAGGACCATGTCATAGTGGTCCAGGACCATGTCATAGTGGTCCAGGACCATGTCATAGTGGTCCAGGACCATGTCATAGTGGTCCAGGACCATGTCATAGTGGTCCAGGACCATGTCATAGTGGTCCAGGACCATGTTATAGTGGTCCAGGACCATGTTATAGTGGTCCAGGACCATGTTATAGTGGTCCAGGACCATGTCATAGTGGTCCAGGAGCATGTCATAGTGGTCCAGGACCATGTCATAGTGGTCCAGGACCATGTCATAGTGGTCCAGGACCATGTCATAGTGGTCCAGGACCATGTCATAATGGTCCAGGACCATGTCATAGTGGTCCAGGACCATGTTATAGTGGTCCAGGACCATGTTATAGTGGTCCAGGACCATGTTATAGTGGTCCAGGACCATGTTATAGTGGTCCAGGACCATGTTATAGTGGTCCAGGACCATGTTATAGTGGTCCAGGTGTTGTGAGAGGCAGTTTTTGGCACTCTTTCAGAGTTGTTATGATGGGCGGCGAGGCATTATCGGTCTATAGATTTTTGCAAGAGTCGAGGTGGCTGCCGCCTGTGTGGGAGGGGGGGGGGCGGGGGGCCCTGTTCCTCATCACCCCGTGGGGGGGGGGGGCGGGGGGCCCTGTTCCTCATCACCCCGGGGGGGGGGGCCCTGTTCCTCATCACCCTGTGGGGGGGGGGGGGGGCTGGGGGTCCCTATTTAGCCACTCTGTTTCATAAGAACAAAGGCAACTGCAGAAGGCCTATTGGCCCATACGAGGCAGCTCCTATTTATAACCACCCAATCCCACTCATATACATGTCCAACCCGCGCTTGAAACAATCAAGGGTCCCTACCTCCACCACGGTACGCGGTAATTGGTTCCACAAATCAACAACCTTTGTTATCGAACCAGTATTTACCCAGGTGTTTCCTAAATCTAAACTTATCCAAGTTATAACCATTAAGTTTCCTGAGGTTAAAGTCCCTTGAGCGTTAGGATTTTATCTCTTGTTCCGCTTGCCTCTGTGGCAGCTTTTTTCCATTACCTCTAAACGATTCTCCTGCATTTGCCGTGTTCTTCCCGGGTCGTTCTGGTGTGTAGTGGAGGATTGTAAATTGTGGCTGCCATTATCTTCCTCGCTCCCATTGTTGCCATTCATGGTATCAACTCTTGCTTGTCGGACTCTTCTGATAATTTTAGTTATTCAAAAGTTGGAGTGTAGCTGTAGCAAGAGGGATCCGTCCTATCTGTTCACCCTGTCTGTCCCTATTATAGCATCTCCTCAGGCACGATTCCATTTTCTATAACACTTGTCACTTCCATTTTCTATTTTCGTGATCGTGTGAGGTTGCTCTGGCAGAGTTTCCTATAACTTCACTCCTTTATTTGTAATTGCATCTGCATTTGTGTACATTACACTTATGCTACTGACCACAGTTGGGCTGGAGAAGTGTTCTAGAGGATGTGTGTTCATTTGGCTACACTTCCATGTCTGATGTCTGCTCTAGTGTGTGGCTGCCTCGTTACTTTGGTCAGCAGGGGATGGGAGCCGGTTCTTAGCCGGTCGGCCGAGCGGACAGCACGCTGGACTTGTGGTCCTGGGTTCGATCCCAGGCGCCGGCGAGAAACAATGGGCAGAGTTTCTTTCACCCTATGCCACCTGTTACCTAGCAGTAAAATAGGTACCTGGGTGTTAGTCAGCTGTCACGGGCTGCTTCCTGGGGGTGGAGGCCTGGTCGAGGACCGGGCCGCGGGGACACTAAAGCCCCGAAATCATCACAAGATAACCTCAAGAAGCCCTACACACTGTTGCATCCTGAAGCTGGACAACCCCACTATGTCCCGCTGTTCTACTCTCTGCTCTCATATTTACTCTTTCCTGTGTCCTTGTTGGTGATGGTGGTACTGGCGGGGTCCACTGGTCCATGTGGTGGTCCAGGCGCAGTTAACAGGCGGGGTCCACTGGTCCATGTGGTGGTCCAGGCGCAGTTAACAGGCGGGGTCCACTGGTCCATGTGGTGGTCCAGGCGCAGTTAACAGGCGGGGTCCACTGGTCCATGTGGTGGTCCAGGCGCAGTTAAAAGCTCTGTACCTCAAGGTACAGTCCTTACACCACTGTTTTTCCTTATTCTCATATCTGATATAGACTCAAATACAAGTCACAGCTTTATATCATACTTTGCAGATGACACAAAAATCAGCATGAAAATTACCTCTGTTGAAGACATTGAAAAACTTCAAGCAGATATTAATAAAGCTTTTGACATGGTAACAGAAAATAACATGATGTTTAACAGTGATAAATTCCAGGTACTCAGGTACGGCAAAATGAGGATCTGAAACATAATACAGGGTACAAAACACAATCGAATCTGCCCACAGCAGGAAACAGCATGTCAAGGATTTGTGAATAATAATGTCCGACGACCTAACGTTTAGGGAGCATAACCAAGCAAATATTGCGTCAGCCAGAAAAATGATAGGATTGATTACGAGAACTTTCAAATCCAGGGATCCCATCACAATGGTTGTACTCTTCAAGTCACTTGTGTTGTCCCGTCTCGAGTACTGCTCAGTACTCACTTCCCCCTTCAGAGCAGGAGAGATTGCTGAAATAGAGGGAATACAGAGAACATATACGGCACGCATAGACGAGATAAAGCACCTAAATTATTGGGATCGTCTCAAAGCTCTCCAAATGTACTCACTAGAAAGGAGACGAGAGAGATACCAAATAATATACACGTGGAAAATACTGGAGGGACAGGTCCCAAATGTACACAGTAAAATAACAACATACTGGAGTGAAGGATATGGAAGAAAATGCAGAATAAAACCAGTGAAGAGCAGAGGTGCCATAGGCACAATCAGAGAACACTATAAACATCAGAGGTCCAGTGAAGAGCAGAGGTGCCATAGGCACAATCAGAGAACACTGTATAAACATCAGAGGTCCAGTGAAGAGCAGAGGTGCCATAGGCACAATCAGAGAACACTGTATAAACATCAGAGGTCCAGTGAAGAGCAGAGGTGCCATAGGCACAATCAGAGAACACTGTATAAACATCAGAGGTCCAGTGAAGAGCAGAGGTGCCATAGGCACAATCAGAGAACACTGTATAAACATCAGAGGTCCAGTGAAGAGCAGAGGTGCCATAGGCACAATCAGAGAACACTGTATAAACATCAGAGGTCCAGTGAAGAGCAGAGGTGCCATAGGCACAATCAGAGAACACTGTATAAACATCAGAGGTCCAGTGAAGAGCAGAGGTGCCATAGGCACAATCAGAGAACACTGTATAAACATCAGAGGTCCGCGATTGTTCAACGTCCTCCCAGCGACTATAAGAAATATTGCCGGAACAACCGTGGACATCTTCAAGTGGAAACTAGATTGTTTCCTCCAAGGAGTGCCGGACCAACCGGGCTGTGGTGGGTATGTGGGCCTGCGGGCCGCTCCAAGCAACAGCCTGGTGGACCAAACTCTCACAAGTCAAGCCAGGCCTCGGGCCGGGCTTGGGCAGTAGAACAACTCCCAGAACCCCATCAACCAGGTATATGTGGGCCTGCGGGCCGCTCCAAGCAACAGCCTGGTGGACCTAACTCTCACAAGTCAAGCCTGGCCTCGGGCCGGGCTTGGGCAGTAGAAGAACTCCCAGAACCCCATCAACCAGGTATATGTGGGCCTGCGGGCCGCTCCAAGCAACAGCCTGGTGGACCAAACTCTCACAAGTCAAGCCTGGCCTCGGGCCGGGCATGGGGCAGTAGAAGAACTCCCAGAACCCCATCAACCAGGTATATGTGGGCCTGCGGGCCGCTCCAAGCAACAGCCTGGTGGACCAAACTCTCACAAGTCAAGCCTGGCCTCGGGCCGGGCTTGGGCAGTAGAACAACTCCCAGAACCCCATCAACCAGGTATATGTGGGCCTGCGGGCCGCTCCAAGCAACAGCCTGGTGGACCAAACTCTCACAAGTCAAGCCTGGCCTCGGGCCGGGCATGGGGCAGTAGAAGAACTCCCAGAACCCCATCAACCAGGTATATGTGGGCCTGCGGGCCGCTCCAAGCAACAGCCTGGTGGACCAAACTCTCACAAGTCAAGCCTGGCCTCGGGCCGGGCTTGGGCAGTAGAACTCCCAGAACCCCATCAACCAGGTATATGTGGGCCTGCGGGCCGCTCCAAGCAACAGCCTGGTGGACCAAACTCTCACAAGTCAAGCCTGGCCTCGGGCCGGGCTTGGGCAGTAGAAGAACTCCCAGAACCCCATCAACCAGGTATATGTGGGCCTGCGGGCCGCTCCAAGCAACAGCCTGGTGGACCAAACTCTCACAAGTCAAGCCTGGCCTCGGGCCGGGTTTGGGGAGTAGAACAACTCCCAGAACCCCATCAACCAGGTGCAGGTACTGGTGGTAGTACAGGTACTGATGGTAGTACTGGTACTGGCGGTAGTACTGGTACTGGCGGTGTTGTATGCCAGTGACGGCGCCATCTGCGAGACAAGCGTGGCGCCGTCATGAAAAAGGTGACTGTAGACCAGTCTGGAGTCGGCGGCGGCGTCAGCGCCGGCAGCAGCAGGAGCGGTGCGCCGGGTCGACCAACAGTAACATCACGAGCCCATCATATATCCTACAGCAGTCTGACGTTTCCCGGCGTGGTCCCTCGCTGGCAGCCTTGTCGCCTCTTAGTCGCCGCCACCCCCCTCCCCCGCTGTCTCCCTCACCACAGCCACCACCACTACCACCACCGCCACAGCCACCACCACAGCCACCACCACCACCACAGCCACCACCACCACCACAGCCACCACCACCACTACCACCACCACCACCACCGCCACAGCCACCACCACCACCACCACAGCCACCACCACCACAGCCACCACCACCACCACCACAGCCACCACCACCACTACCACCACCGCCACAGCCACCACTACCACAGCCACCACCACCACAGCCACCACCACCACAGCCACCACCACCACAGCCACCACCACCACCACCACCACCACCACCGCCACAGCCACCACCACCACCACCACCACCACCACAGCCACCACCACCACCACTACCACCACCGCCACAGCCACCACTACCACAGCCACCACCACCACCACCACAGCCACCACCACCACCACCACCACCACCACCACCACAGCCACCACCACCACCACCACCACAGCCACCACCACCACCACCACCACCACCACCACAGCCACCACCACCACCACCACCACAGCCACCACCACCACAGCCACCACCACCACCACCACCACAGCCACCACCGCCACAGCCACCACCGCCACAGCCACCACCGCCACAGCCACCAACCTTGTAAATAACCGTTAATAAGTTAGTGTATGACAAATTCACCCAAGTGAAATGGTGGTTGTGTGTACCGCAGACTTTAACAGTCTCCTCTACTAAACACATGGCTCTGTATGACTAACCATCCTGCGAGATGGGGACTTGTATTACCACTGCTGCCTTATTCACTCTTGTGGTGTTGATATCCTCAAAATGCATCCGGAGTCTGCCAGTGCAGACCGCTTATCACATGCCTCTGTATGACTAACCATCCTCTGTGATGGGGATTTTTTAGCATCACCTAGTTAGCTTTTTTTTGACACACTGTACTCCATGGACGGGTCCCTGGACGGGACCCGTCCAGGGGACAAGTCAGGCAAACTTATTCTTGCCTGACTTGTCTCTTTCATATATCAGAGTATTTATACTTGATAATTTCGTTGTAAGTGGGTATATGTACTATGGTCGTCCTCGTACTCCCAAAACAGGAAGATGGCCTCATTATTCTCAAACATTTGAAATATGGAATTGGAAAATTTCTTGAATGTCCCCATATTCATTGTTGGTGTGATCAAACTGTGTCTTAATATTTCAACACCACCACCACCATTATTATCCGCTATTTGGTGTTAGTGAAGATGATCCCGGCACCTCAGCCAAGTACCTTAGAGCCGTGGTCAGCCGTCATATAACCTGTCACTCTTATCCTTCTCTATTGTCTCTAGCAAACTTATCTTCGTCTTAGATGACTTGTCTATAAACTAGTCAGACACTTTCTTATAGATACTTCAACAAGCAACATAATGGATAGGACAGAGCCTTGAGTAAATTATTTTAGTGATGAAGTCGTATTTTTTTAGGGGGGTTGGGGAAGGGGTGCTGGAGCGGAGAGCGGCACGTCCTCCCTCCTCGAGGTCTGGGGCGCTAGTGAGGGCCGGCCAGCCCCGGCCAGGGGCCAGATTCACGAAGCAGTTACGCAAGCACTTGCGAACCTGTACATCTTTTCTCAATCGTTTGGCGGCTTTGTTTACAATTATTAAACAGTTAATGAGCTCCGAAGCACCAGGAGGCTGTTTATAACAATAACAACAGTTGATTGGCAAGTTTTCATGCTTGTAAACTGTTTAATAAATATAACCAAAGCCGTCAATGATTGATGAAAGATGTACACGTTCGTAAGTACTTGAGTAACTGCTTCGTGAATCTGGCCCCAGGGGCTCACCCGTCCAAGGTCTATGAGTTTAAAAACTAATTAATTCTCTCTGGAATTAGTTAAGACCGGTACATTAATAGCAGGATTCTATTTATAAATTTTTATAATAAAAATAATGCCGCTTAGTCATTGGTTTTGATAAGGTAAATGCTTGGGCGTGGGAATATAGTTGAATGTATTTAAGGATTGCGTTGTGACTCAAGAGACAATGTAGTATTAAACATTCCACATTAACTGTTATTTTCATATATATTACCTCTCTAGAAAACATTATTGTGGACATAAGTACTAAATTCATTTTGTTATTTAATATGATTTATGCAAGACTCAATAATATCGGTTATAGCATGTCTTTTAAACTCCCACAACGGCGCTAATTTTGAAATTTAAACTCAAAATTTAAATTTTGAATTTAACTCACAGGCCTGAAAGCCTGTGAGTTAAATAGGCCTAGTTAGGCTTTATGTCGGATATATTTACATGTTAACAATAGATATCTTCCACAGCTATTGAGACACTCCTTACAAGACTTTTGATATCCTAACCACAGTCACCGTGGTCAGGGGCTGATGGTTTAAGATAACCTAGCGTTATATTACTATGTTAGGCTGTGTTAGCTTCCATTAAGTTATATTTGATAAGGCGAGATATATGATAAAATCTGTGTTAGTTACGATGACTTATATCTGGCAGCTGCACACTGCATTGTAGTGGAATTTTATTTATTTTATAGATAAAAAAAATTTCTTTCCATTCAAATACAATTTTTCAAATATATTTTGTATATATCCAATATTAACTAATACAACTTTTGTTATTTAGCCAAAAACAGTCAATTTACAGTACCGAATAACCTAATATTTTGTGAATGAATGTATTTCCTTAAGAATACACAACCTTAAACCATAATAACATACTGGAATACGAATTATACTTGGGAATTATACTTTGAGTTCAATGCGTAGACAGATTAGAATGCTATAGCTACTAGCATTATAATAGTCAATATTAGGTCAATGAAATCCCTCTCTTGTATTAATAGGTTTGCAAATAGGACAACTCATCATGATACTGTAGACTGTATTTAATACAACATATTTTATAAAGCAGGACTATGCAGTAATCCAGATATCACTTGTTGGGACACGAACAAGGGGACACAGGTGGAAACTGAGTACCCACATGAGCCACAGAGACGTTAGAAAGAACTTTTTCAGTGTCAGAGTAGTTAACAGGTGGAATGCATTAGGCAGTGATGTGGTGGAGGCTGACTCCATACATAGTTTCATATGTAGATATGATAGAGCCCAATAGGCTCAGGAACCTGTACACCAGTTGATTGACAGTTGAGAGGCGGGACCAAAGAGCCAGAGGGATAATTATTTACAGTTTAGGGATAATTATTACTGGGCAGTAAGGTACTGGTGTTCAACCAACCTGTCCTCTTAAAAAGAACGTCGCTTTTGGCCATTTGCCAGTATGGCCGAATATGGACGTAATTTGAAAATGAAAAAAAATTGAAAATAAATTAGGGATTATTTTTTTTTTCAACAACAGTAAGTTAAGGGTCCTCTGATAGATTAGGTGGGCAGGAAATTCTCATAAAGTTTCAAAACGTTATCAAAAACGTTAATTGAAAATGCCTCTTCTAAGCTGTCCGAGGAGGGCCGGACGTCTCAAACAGAAAACGGAACAGTACGTCACTTTTGTGAGTCAATTTCATTTCAAATTACGTCCAAATTTGGCCATAGTGCGCATACGAGCCAAAAGTGACGTTATTTTTAAGAGGACGGGTTGGTTCAACATGATCATTGAAGTGCTTGCTGCATGATGAACTTCTTGTTCGTAAGTTCTCCCGACAGTAGCCACCACTAGCGGGGACAGTAGCCACCACTAGCGGGGACAGTAGCCACCACTAGCGGGGACAGTAGCGGCCAGCAGGTCCCCGGGGCGACAGGTCCCGCCAACCCGCCACTATCTCCAGTAATAATCCCGCCAACTGACCCGCCATGGCCCTCTCCCCCTCCCCGTCCCCCCTGCCCCACCTCCCCCCCCCCTGCCTGTGCTTCAAGAAGTGTGTTGGTGTTATGTTGGGGAGGGGAGGGGGGGCTCGACCCCAGGCTCGGCTCTTAGCTCTTGGGCTCCGCCTTTCTAACCGTTGATTGTCTGCTGTACACACACACACACTGACTTACCAGCGCCCAGTGCACACACCCAGTGCAACGAACCAAATAAGATGTACTGTAAATTATATCGGCTCACAATACTTGCCGTTTTCTATGCGGGGTTGTCCCTTAGGTTAGGTTTGGGTAATTTAGTACTGAGCTGAGTACTAAACCGAGTATCGAGCGTCCTACTTTACCAGTTATTCCCATTGACCTCATTTTGTGTGTTATCACTCCAGGCTCACATTTGTCGTATGCCTTCGCGAAGTCCGTGTATACTACAGCTGTATTCTGTTGTTCTTCTAATGCCTCAGTGATTTTGTTGTAGTACTCACCTAGTTGTGCTTGCGGGGGTTGAGCTCTGCTCTTTCAACTCGCCTCTCAACTGTCAATCAATCAACTGTTACTAACTACTTTTTTTCTCTCTCACACACACACACACACACACACACACACACACAGGGGGGGGCCTCGTAGCCTGGTGGATAGCGCGCAGGACTCGTAATTCTGTGGCGCGGGTTCGATTCCCGCACGAGGCAGAAACAAATGGGCAAAGTTTCTTTCACCCTAAGTGCCCCTGTTACCTAGCAGTAAATAGGTACCTGGGAGTTAGTCAGCTGTCACGGGCTGCTTCCTGGGGTGTGTGTGTGTGTGTGTGGTGTGTGGGGAAAAAAAAAAAAAAAAAAAAAGTAGTTAGTAAACAGTTGATTGACAGTTGAGAGGCGGGCTGAAAGAGCAAAGCTCAACCCCCGCAAAAACACAACTAGTAAACACAGGCCGACGACGGTAGGGGAGACACGATTAGTGAGGTCTGCGGAAATTCGTCAATTTCTCGGGACATTGAAGGAGGAGTATAGAGGCTAGATCATAGTACTTGGCCTCTCGCAGTGTGTAGCTAGCAGGGTGCAACATAGCATAGTCATATCGCTAGCGATAGTGCGAAGAAACCGAAGTGGAGCTAGTGGCATCACCGGTGCATATAAGTGTGGAGGACCAGGTGGAGCGACCTGACCTGACGGCCAGGTGGGACGACCCGCCGTGGAACTGCCTGACTGTGTTTGTTGAGTGGTGACTGTGATCAGTGGTAAAGTAAATTAGTGAACTGTCACACAACGATACAGTGACTGACTCCAGAGCTTTGTGTAGATAGAGAAGAACTGCCATCATCAATCTACTAGCACTTAGTGAATCACCAAGTGGAAGGCGACGACGGAGCACCATCGTCAACCATACATCATCATTACTCATCTAGTTGTGTGAACGGAAAGGAAGACTGGTATGTACCCCTCTCTGGTCAATTAATCAGGTGTACAGTGCGAGGTAAAATATTATCAAATTCTTGTTCAGGATAGCATATATATTTAAAATCTCAAAGTGGCTCATTTTGGGTAGCAGTTAACGCTTACGGGAACTTGTGACACACGGACGCATGCACACGCGCGCACGCCCACGTATGTATGCACGCACACACGCACGCTCACGCAAAAAATGCACACACAGACGTTCACTCAGGGAAGAAAGGATTAACACCTTTTGTGGAAAGAGGCATTAAGACCCCACTATCCCCCACCTCCTCTCTTACCCCCCATCTGACCTGACCTGACCTGGTCACCACCACTGCCCCCCCACCCCCCAGTCCCCCACATCCCCCTTACACATACTCTTCCCCTCTCCCTCCTCTCTTTCTCTCTCTCTCCCTCTCTCTTTATCTCTCTCTCTCTATTTATCTCTCTCTATCTCTCCCTCTCTCCCCCAACCCGCTCTGCCCTTCTGACAAATCCTATCACGGCACAACTAGGAACAGGGTCAAGCATGACAGCCAGAGGCAACAGGGGAACAGGGAAAAGTTCAGGTGACGAAATGAAGGAAATGTTCTCCAAGTTTCTGGAGGACATCAAGAGTGAGATGCAGGAAATGAAGAATGAAATAAGCAACCTAAAAAGAGAGCTGATAGCAGCAAAGGAGGAGATTAGAGCCCTCAAAGAGAACAGTATCGATGCTGAGACTCAGATAACCACCCAGGGAGAAGGTGGTAATAGTAGTTTGAAAGAGAATGCCACAATAAAAGTAACATTTGCAGAAATGATAAAAAAAAACTCTGAAGTAATGTCTGCAGTGATGGAGGTAGCCATGAAAGCAGCCACATCACAGGAAGCAGCACGCTCCACTACCCAGCTGCTGGAAAGGAAAAGAGCAGTGGTAGCTGTGGGTATTAAAGAGCAGGAAGGCTCTAATAGCACAGAGTGGAATGATAAGGACAAAGCGGCAGTGAATGGGATACTGAAGGCACTAGACATGGAAGGGGCTGAGCATAGCATTGAGAAGGTTGTCAGGTTAGGCTGGTACAAAAAAGACCGAGACCGTGTGTTACAGATAGTGTTTGCAAACGAGAACACAAAGGACACGATTCTAACAAAGAAAAGCCACCTGCAACATGTGGGAGAATTAAAAAAAGTATTCCTCCAGAGGGACATGACGAGGGAGGAGAGGGCCATGGCGGCAGAAGCAAGGAAGAAGCGCAGGGCGAGAGGAGAAAACCAGGAAACCACAGCTTCCAACACATCACCCCCAGAGGCGAGGGGGGAACCCACAACCAGCTACCCAGTAACACCAGCGGGGAGGGCAACCCCACCACCCTCCTCTGCATAGAAACATAGAACCCCCCTTTTTTTTTGGGTGTAAAGAGGAAGGAGAGGCATAGGTGAAGGGAAGTATAGAAGTGGGAAATACAGTGAGAGGTATGAAAGCAGGCGGGCTGTCCGCCTTGCTGACACGATGTACTCACCTAGTTGTACTCACCTAGTTGTGTTTGCGGGGGTTGAGCTCTGGCTCTTTGGTCCCGCCTCTCAACCGTCAATCAACAGGTGTACAGATTCCTGAGCCTATCGGGCTCTGTCATATCTACACTTGAAACTGTGTATGGAGTCAGCCTCCACCACATCACCCCCTAATGCATTCCATTTGTCAACCACTCTGACACTAAAAAAGTTCTTTCTAATATCTCTGTGGCTCATTTGGGCACTCAGTTTCCACCTGTGTCCCCTTGTGCGTGTTCCCCTTGTGTTAAATAGACTGTCTTTATCTACCCTATCAATCCCCTTCAGAATCTTGAATGTGGTGATCATGTCCCCCCTAACTCTTCTGTCTTCCAGCGAAGTGAGGTTTAATTCCCGTAGTCTCTCCTCGTAGCTCATACCTCTCAGCTCGGGTACTAGTCTGGTGGCAAACCTTTGAACCTTTTCCAGTTTAGTCTTATCCTTGACTAGATATGGACTCCATGCTGGGGCTGCATACTCCAGGATTGGCCTGACATATGTGGTATACAAAGTTCTGAATGATTCTTTACACAAGTTTCTGAATGCCGTTCGTATGTTGGCCAGCCTGGCATATGCCGCTGATGTTATCCGCTTGATATGTGCTGCAGGAGACAGGTCTGGCGTGATATCAACCCCCAAGTCTTTTTCCTTCTCTGACTCCTGAAGAATTTCCTCTCCCAGATGATACCTTGTATCTGGCCTCCTGCTCCCTACACCTATCTTCATTACATTACATTTGGTTGGGTTAAACTCTAACAACCATTTGTTCGACCATTCCTTCAGCTTGTCTAGGTCTTCTTGAAGCCTCAAACAGTCCTCTTCTGTTTTAATCCTTCTCATAATTTTAGCATCGTCCGCAAACATTGAGAGAAATGAATCGATACCCTCCGGGAGATCATTTACATATATCAGAAACAAGATAGGACCGAGTACAGAGCCCTGTGGGACTCCACTGGTGACTTCACGCCAATCGGAGGTCTCACCCCTCACCGTAACTCTCTGCTTCCTATTGCTTAGATACTCCCTTATCCACTGGAGCACCTTACCAGCTACACCTGCCTGTCTCTCCAGCTTATGTACCAGCCTCTTATGCGGTACTGTGTCAAAGGCTTTCCGACAATCCAAGAAAATGCAGTCTGCCCAGCCCTCTCTTTCTTGCTTAATCTGTGTCACCTGATCGTAGAATTCTATCAAGCCTGTAAGGCAAGATTTACCCTCCCTGAATCCATGTTGGCGATTTGTCACGAAGTCCCTTCTCTCCAGATGTGTTACCAGGTTTTTTCTCACGATCTTCTCCATCACCTTGCATGGTATACAAGTCAAGGACACTGGCCTGTAGTTCAGTGCCTCTTGTCTGTCGCCCTTTTTGTATATTGGGACCACATTCGCCGTCTTCCATATTTCTGGTAGGTCTCCCGTCTCTAGTGATTTACTATACACTATGGAGAGTGGCAAGCAAAGTGCCTCTGCACACTCTTTCAGTACCCATGGTGAGATCCCATCTGGACCAACCGCCTTTCTAACATCCAGATCCAGCAGGTGTCTCTTGACCTCCTCTCTCGTAATTTCGAACTCCTCCAAGGCCGCCTGGTTTACCTCCCTTTCTCCTAGCACAGTGACCTCACCCTGTTCTATTGTGAAGACCTCCTGGAACCTCTTGTTGAGTTCCTCACACACCTCTCTGTCATTCTCTGTATACCTGTCCTCGCCTGTTCTAAGTTTCAATACTTGTTCTTTCACTGTTGTTTTCCTTCTGATGTGACTGTGGAGTAGCTTTGGTTCGGTCTTGGCTTTGTTTGCTATATCATTTTCAAAAATTTTCTCTGCTTCTCTTCTCACCCTGACGTACTCATTCCTGGTTCTCTGGTATCTCTCCCTGCTTTCTGGTGTTCTGTTATTCCGGAAGTTCCTCCACGCCTTCTTGTTCAGTTTCTTCGCTTCCATACATGCCCTATTATACCATGGATTCTTTTGTTGCTTCTCGGATTTTTCCCTTTGGGCCGGGATGAACCTGTTTACTGCCTCCTGACACTTTTGGGTAACATAGTCCATCATACCCTGTACAGACTTGTCTCTGAGGTCTGTGTCCCAAGGTATTTCACTTAGGAAACTTCTCATCTGTTCATAATTCCCCTTTCGGTATGCCAGCCTTTTGATTCCTAGTTCTTTTTGGGGGGAGATAAGTCCTAGCTCTACCAGGTACTCAAAGTTCAATACACTGTGGTCACTCATTCCCAAGGGCGCTTCCATCTTAACTTCCCTTATATCCCATTCATTTAGGGTAAATATCAAATCAAGCATTGCTGGTTCATCTTCTCCTCTCATTCTTGTTGGCTCTTTGGTATGCTGGCTTAGAAAGTTTCTTGTTGCCACGTCCAGCAGCTTAGCTCTCCATGTTTCTGGTCCTCCATGCGGGTCTCTGTTCTTCCAATCTATCTTCCCATGGTTGAAGTCTCCCATAATTAGTAGTCCAGATCCATTCCTGCTAGCAACAGAAGCTGCTCTTTCTATTATGTTAATGGTGGCCATGTTGTTTCTATCATATTCCTGTCTAGGTCTTCTGTCATTTGGTGGTGGATTATATATGACTGCGACTATAATTTTTTTCCCTCCATTTGTTACAGTACCTGCTATGTAGTCACTGAAACCTTCACAGCCCTGAATATCCATCTCCTCAAAATCCCAGCCTTTTCTTACCAGCAGAGCTACACCACCCCCACCTCTTCCTTCCCTCTCTTTCCGCATAACATAATAGTCCTGTGGAAACACTGCATTTGTTATTGTTTTCGTGATCTTTGTTTCTGTGAGGGCTATTATGTCTGGGTTTTCCTCTAGTACCAGTTCTCCAAGCTCATTTGCTTTATTTGTAATTCCATCTATGTTAGTGTACATTGCCTTGAGGCTCACTTTCTTCTGTCCCTTCTCAAATCGCCTCCTTGGTGAGTGTTCTGCTGGTGGGGGAGGCTGTTCCATGGGTGTGAGGACCTGTGAGGTGGGTAACAGGATCTCAGAGGATACTGGAATGAGGGGCGGGGGATCCAGTGAAGGGGGAGGGACAGGGAGGGTATGGGGTGAAAGGGGAGGGAGGACGGGAAGGAAAGGGGGGGAGGGAGGACTCGGGAGGAGGGGAGGGGTAGAAGGGTGGGGATTGGGTGTGGGGGGAGGGAGATTTGGCTGAACTTTTGAGTGGGGGCAGGGAGGGTTTGGGGTAGGGGGGTTTTCTATGCAGAGGAGGGAGGCGGGGTTGTCCTCCCTTCTGGTGTTACTGGGTAGCTGGTTGTGGGTTCCCCCCTCGCCTCTGGGGGTGTTGTGTTGGGAGCTGTGACTTCCTGGTTTTCCCCTCTCGCCCTGCGCCTCTTCCTTGCTTCTGCCGCCACGGCTCTCTCCTCCCTTGTCATGTCTCGCTGGAGGAATACAGTCTGATGTGTGGGTGTTGGCAGCTAAGCTAAGCTGGCTCCCTCTTGTCAGGGAGCTGTGAGTGTGTGAGAGGTTCTTCACATGTGTTTCACCATATATGGATGTCTATAGATGGATACTGTGTAGCATTCATATATACACACTCCGATGCTTCCACACATGTTGTTCTGTTTAAGGCTCTTTATTTTATTATTATTATTTATTGAGTTGTTCATACATATTATTTTTTATCGAGTTGTTCATATATACACATATATACATACATATACTCACACATACACACGTATATACAAATACATACATATATATACATACATACATACATATATATATATATATACATATATACACATATACATATACATATAAACACACATCCACATATACATATATATCCACTCATACACACCCACACACACATGCATACATACACACCTACATACTCTGTTTTCCAATTATGGGGGAAGGATATCTGGTCAGTATCTTATCTGGGGATTATATACTGTGGGGCGGGGTTTTCATCCAAAGAATCGAGGCTCGTGGGCCACCAGCTGTGGGAGCGGGGCGTCTCATCTTGGGCCACCAGCTGTGGGAGCGGGGCGTCTCATCTTGGGCCACCAGCTGTGGGAGAGGGGCGTCTCATCTTGGGCCACCAGCTGTGGGAGCGGGGCGTCTCATCTTGGACCACCAGCTGTGGGAGCGGGGCGTCTCATCTTGGGCCACCAGCTGTGGGAGTGGGGCGTCTCATCTTGGGCCACCAGCTGTGGGAGTGGGGCGTCTCATCTTGGGCCACAAGCTGTGGGAGTGGGGCGTCTCATCTTGGGCCACCAGCTGTGGGAGTGGGGCTTCTCATCTTGGGCCACCAGCTGTGGGAGTGGGGCTTCTCATCTTGGGCCACCAGCTGTGGGAGTGTGGCGTCTCATCTTGGGCCACCAACTGTGTGAGCGGGGCGTCTCATCTTGGGCCACCAGCTGTGGGAGCGGGGCGTCTCATCTTGGGCCACCAGCTGTGGGAGTGTGGCGTCTCATCTTGGGCCACCAGCTGTGGGAGCGGGGCGTCTCATCTTGGACCACCAGCTGTGGGAGTGTGGCGTCTCATCTTGGGCCACCAGCTGTGGGAGTGGGGCGTCTCATCTTGGACCACCAGCTGTGGGAGTGGGGCGTCTCATCTTGGGCCACCAGCTGTGGGAGTGGGGCGTCTCATCTTGGGCCACCAGCTGTGGGAGCGGGGCGTCTCATCTTGGGCCACCAGCTGTGGGAGCGGGGCGTCTCATCTTGGGCCACCAGCTGTGGGAGCGGGGCGTCTCATCTTGGGCCACCAGCTGTGGGAGTGTGGCGTCTCATCTTGGGCCACCAGCTGTGGGAGCGGGGCGTCTCATCTTGGACCACCAGCTGTGGGAGTGTGGCGTCTCATCTTGGGCCACCAGCTGTGGGAGTGGGGCGTCTCATCTTGGGCCACCAGCTGTGGGAGTGTGGCGTCTCATCTTGGGCCACCAGCTGTGGGAGTGTGGCGTCTCATCTTGGGCCACCAGCTGTGGGAGTGTGGCGTCTCATCTTGGGCCACCAGCTGTGGGAGTGTGGCGTCTCATCTTGGGCCACCAGCTGTGGGAGTGTGGCGTCTCATCTTGGGCCACCAGCTGTGTGAGCGGGGCGTCTCATCTTGGGCCACCAGCTGTGGGAGCGGGGCGTCTCATCTTGGAGCAATCTTTCAAACATTGGGTCCTCTAACATTTCGATGGTGTTCCACACCCTGATGGCTTGGTGCTGCAGTCTGATGTTTAGTGGCTGTGTGTTCAGGAGTTCGTGGAGCTCCTGGATTGTCTGATCATATGGTGGACGGTGTTTGGCTGCTCTCCTTAGCGCCTTATACCGTACTGCTTGCAGTTTCTGCATGTTAGTTTTCTTGGTTTCCCTTCAAAACACATAAATCTTTCGACTTTACTGGATTATTGGAGTAACAGGGTTGAGTCAGCCGGGTTGGGGGAGGGGAGGGGGTGTAGGGGCCGGGGGGGGGAGGGGGTGTAGGGGCAGGGTTGGGGGGAGGTGTAGGGGCAGGGTTGGGGGGGGGAGGGGGTGTAGGGGCCGGGGGGGGGGGAGGGGGTGTAGGGGCAGGGTTGGGGGGAGGGGGTGTAGGGGCCGGGGGGGGGGAGGGGGTGTAGGGGCCGGGGGGGGGGGAGGCAGCAATACACTCCCCAGTGAGCATTGATCAAGTTCCACCGGTCAGTACTATGTCTGCTGTGTCAGTGTTGACAAGTGTCTGCTGTGACAGTGTGTACCAGTGTCTGCTGTGTCAGTGTTGACCAGTGTCTGCTGTGTCAGTGTGTACCAGTGTCTGCTGTGACAGTGTGTACCGGTGTCTGCTGTGACAGTGTGTACCAGTGTCTGCTGTGACAGTGTGTACCAGTGTCTGCTGTGTCAGTGTGTACCAGTGTCTGCTGTGTCAGTGTGTACCAGTGTCTGCTGTGACAGTGTGTACCAGTGTCTGCTGTGACAGTGTGTACCAGTGTCTGCTGTGTCAGTGTGTACCAGTGTCTGCTGTGTCAGTGTGTACCAGTGTCTGCTGTGTCAGTGTTGACCAGTGTCTGCTGTGTCAGTGTTGACCAGTGTCTGCTGTGTCAGTGTTGACCAGTGTCTGCTGTGTCAGTGTTGACAAGTGTCTGCTGTGACAGTGTGTACCAGTGTCTGCTGTGTCAGTGTTGACCAGTGTCTGCTGTGTCAGTGTTGACCAGTGTCTGCTGTGTCAGTGTGTACCAGTGTCTGCTGTGTCAGTGTGTACCAGTGTCTGCTGTGTCAGTGTGTACCAGTGTCTGCTGTGTCAGTGTTGACCAGTGTCTGCTGTGACAGTGTGTACCAGTGTCTGCTGTGTCAGTGTTGACAAGTGTCTGCTGTGACAGTGTGTACCAGTGTCTGCTGTGTCAGTGTTGACCAGTGTCTGCTGTGTCAGTGTGTACCAGTGTCTGCTGTGTCAGTGTTGACCAGTGTCTGCTGTGTCAGTGTGTACCAATGTCTGCTGTGACAGTGTTGACCAGTGTCTGCTGTGACAGTGTTGACCAGTGTCTGCTGTGACAGTGTTGACCAGTGTCTGCTGTGTCAGTGTTGACCAGTGTCTGCTGTGTCAGTGTTGACCAGTGTCTGCTGTGTCAGTGTAGACCAGTGTCTGCTGTGTCAGTGTTGACCAGTGTCTGCTGTGTCAGTGTGTACCAGTGTCTGCTGTGTCAGTGTTGACCAGTGTCTGCTGTGTCAGTGTGTACCAGTGTCTGCTGTGTCAGTGTTGACCAGTGTCTGCTGTGAGAGTGTGTACCAGTGTCTGCTGTGTCAGTGTTGACAAGTGTCTGCTGTGACAGTGTGTACCAGTGTCTGCTGTGTCAGTGTTGACCAGTGTCTGCTGTGTCAGTGTGTACCAGTGTCTGCTGTGTCAGTGTGTACCAGTGTCTGCTGTGTCAGTGTTGACCAGTGTCTGCTGTGTCAGTGTTGACCAGTGTCTGCTGTGTCAGTGTTGACCAGTGTCTGCTGTGTCAGTGTGTACCAGTGTCTGCTGTGTCAGTGTTGACCAATGTCTGCTGTGTCAGTGTTGACCAGTGTCTGCTGTGACAGTGTTGACCAGTGTCTGCTGTGACAGTGTGTACCAGTGTCTGCTGTGACAGTGTTGACCAGTGTCTGCTGTGACAGTGTTGACCAGTGTCTGCTGTGACAGTGTTGACCAGTGTCTGCTGTGTCAGTGTTGACCAATGTCTGCTGTGTCAGTGTTGACCAGTGTCTGCTGTGTCAGTGTTGACCAGTGTCTGCTGTGTCAGTGTTGACCAGTGTCTGCTGTGTCAGTGTTGAGCAGTGTCTGCTGTGTCAGTGTTGACCAGTGTCTGCTGTGTCAGTGTTGACCAGTGTCTGCTGTGTCAGTGTTGACCAGTGTCTGCTGTGTCAGTGTTGACCAGTGTCTGCTGTGTCAGTGTTGACCAGTGTCTGCTGTGTCAGTGTGGACCAGTGTCTGCTGTGTCAGTGTGGACCAGTGTCTGCTGTGTCAGTGTGGACCAGTGTCTGCTGTGTCAGTGTGGACCAGTGTCTGCTGTGTCAGTGTGGACCAGTGTCTGCTCTGTCAGTGTGGACCAGTGTCTGCTGTGTCAGTGTGGATCAGTGTCTGCTGTGTCAGTGTTGACCAGTGTCTGCTGTGTCAGTGTTGACCAGTGTCTGCTGTGTCAGTGTTGACCAGTGTCTGCTGTGACAGTGGTGACCAGTGTCTGCTGTGACAGTGGTGACCAGTGTCTGCTGTGTCAGTGTTGACCAGTGTCTGCTGTGACAGTGTTGACCAGTGTCTGCTGCGTCAGTGTTGACCAGTGTCTGCTGCGTCAGTGTTGACCAGTGTCTGCTGCGTCAGTGTTGACCAGTGTCTGCTGCGTCAGTGTTGACCAGTGTCTGCTGCGTCAGTGTTGACCAGTGTCTGCTGTGTCAGTGTTGACCAGTGTCTGCTGTGTCAGTGTTGACCAGTGTCTGCTGTGACAGTGTTGACCAGTGTCTGCTGCGTCAGTGTTGACCAGTGTCTGCTGTGTCAGTGTGGACCAGTGTCTGCTGTGTCAGTGTTGACCAGTGTCTGCTGTGTCAGTGTTGACCAGTGTCTGCTGTGACAGTGTTGACCAGTGTCTGCTGCGACAGTGTTGACCAGTGTCTGCTGCGTCAGTGTTGACAAGTGTCTGCTGCGTCAGTGTTGACCAGTGTCTGCTGCGTCAGTGTTGACCAGTGTCTGCTGCGTCAGTGTTGACCAGTGTCTGCTGCGTCAGTGTTGACCAGTGTCTGCTGCGTCAGTGTTGACCAGTGTCTGCTGCGTCAGTGTTGACCAGTGTCTGCTGCGTCAGTGTTGACCAGTGTCTGCTGCGTCAGTGTTGACCAGTGTCTGCTGTGACAGTGTTGACCAGTGTCTGCTGCGTCAGTGTTGACCAGTGTCTGCTGCGTCAGTGTTGACCAGTGTCTGCTGCGTCAGTGTTGACCAGTGTCTGCTGCGTCAGTGTTGACCAGTGTCTGCTGTGTCAGTGTTGACCAGTGTCTGCTGTGTCAGTGTTGACCAGTGTCTGCTGTGTCAGTGTTGACCAGTGTTTGCTGCGTCAGTGTTGACCAGTGTCTGCTGTGTCAGTGTTGACCAGTGTCTGCTGTGTCAGTGTTGACCAGTGTCTGCTGTGACAGTGTTGACCAGTGTCTGCTGCGTCAGTGTTGACCAGTGTCTGCTGTGTCAGTGTTGACCAGTGTCTGCTGTGTCAGTGTTGACCAGTGTCTGCTGTGTCAGTGTTGACCAGTGTCTGCTGTGTCAGTGTTCACCAGTGTCTGCTGTGTCAGTGTTCACCAGTGTCTGCTGTGTCAGTGTTCACCAGTGTCTGCTGTGTCAGTGTGTACTCGACACTTTCACAAAGTTGACACATTGTGTACTCAAATTTTAGGTTTTGAGACAGTGAGAGATATGTCTATATCCCAGGTGTAGGGAGGTCTGGGATGTAGCCTGGGGTGTAGGGAGGTCTGGGGTGTAGCCTGGGGTGTAGGGAGGTCTGGGGTGTAGCCTGGGGTGTAGGGAGGTCTGGGGTGTAGCCTGGGGTGTAGGGAGGTCTGGGGTGTAGCCTGGGGTGTAGGGAGGTCTGGGGTCTAGCCTGGGGTGTAGGGAGGTCTGGGGTCTAGCCTGGGGTGTAGGGAGGTCTGGGGTGTAGCCTGGGGTGTAGCCTGGGGTGTAGGGAGGTCTGGGGTGTAGCTTGGGGTGTAGGGAGGTCTGGGGTGTAGTCTGGGGTGTAGCCTGGGGTGTAGGGAGGTCTGGGGTGTAGGGAGGTCTGGGGTGTAGGGAGGTCTGGGGTGTAGCCTGGGGTGTAGCCTGGGGTGTAGGGAGGTCTGGGGTGTAGGGAGGTCTGGGGTGTAGGGAGGTCTGGGGTGTAGGGAGGTCTGGGGTGTAGGGAGGTCTGGGGTGTAGCCTGGGGTGTAGGGAGGCCTGGGGTGTAGCCTGGGGTGTAGGGAGGCCTGGGGTGTAGCCTGGGGTGTAGCCTGGGGTGCAGCCTGGGGTGTAGGGAGGCCTGGGGTGTAGCCTGGGATGTAGGGAGGCCTGGGGTGTAGCCTGGGGTGTAGGGAGGTCTGGGGTGTAGCCTGGGGTGTAGGGAGGCCTGGGGTGTAGCCTGGGGTGTAGGGAGGCCTGGGGTGTAGCCTGGGGTGTAGGGAGGCCTGGGGTGTAGGGAGGCCTGGGGTGTAGCCTGGGGTGTAGGGAGGCCTGGGGTGTAGCCTGGGGTGTAGGGAGGCCTGGGGTGTAGCCTGGGGTGTAGGGAGGCCTGGGGTGTAGCCTGGGGTGTAGGGAGGCCTGGGGTGTAGCCTGGGGTGTAGGGAGGCCTGGGGTGTAGCCTGGGGTGTAGGGAGGCCTGGGGTGTAGCCTGGGGTGTAGGGAGGTCTGGGGTGTAGCCTGGGGTGTATGGAGGCCTGGGGTGTAGCCTGGAGTGTAGGGAGGCCTGGGGTGTAACCTGGGGTGTAGGGAGGCCTGGGGTGTAGCCTGGGGTGCAGCCTGGGGTGTAGGGAGGCCTGGGGTGTAGCCTGGGGTGTAGGGAGGCCTGGGGTGTAGC
>NC_091152.1:19465380-19579857 GCF_040958095.1 Procambarus clarkii
AATAGGGTGCTGGCCGGGTAGGGGCCGTAATAGGGTGCCGGCCGGGTAGGGGGTGTAATAGGGTGCTGGCCGGGTAGGGGGTGTAATAGGGTGCTGGCCGGGTAGGGGCCGTAATAGGGTGCCGGCCGGGTAGGGGGTGTAATAGGGTGCTGGCCGGGTAGGGGGTGTAATAGGGTGCTGGCCGGGTAGGGGGTGTAATAGGGTGCTGGCCGGGTAGGGGGTGTAATAGGGTGCTGGCCGGGTAGGGGCCGTAATAGGGTGCCGGCCGGGTAGGGGGTGTAATAGGGTGCTGGCCGGGTAGGGGGTGTAATAGGGTGCTGGCCGGGTAGGGGCCGTAATAGGGTGCCGGCCGGGTAGGGGGTGTAATAGGGTGCTGGCCGGGTAGGGGGTGTAATAGGGTGCTGGCCGGGTAGGGGGTGTAATAGGGTGCTGGCCGGGTAGGGGGTGTAATAGGGTGCTGGCCGGGTAGGGGGTGTAATAGGGTGCTGGCCGGGTAGGGGCCGTAATAGGGTGTTGGCCGGGTAGGGGGTGTAATAGGGTGCTGGCCGGGTAGGGGGTGTAATAGGGTGCTGGCCGGGTAGGGGGTGTAATAGGGTGCTGGCCGGGTAGGGGGTGTAATAGGGTGCTGGCCGGGTAGGGGGTGTAATAGGGTGCTGGCCGGGTAGGGGGTGTAATCGGGTGCTGGCCGGGTAGGGGGTGTAATCGGGTGCTGGCCGGGTAGGGGGTGTAATAGGGTGCTGGCCGGGTAGGGGGTGTAATAGGGTGCTGGCCGGGTAGGGGGTGTAATAGGGTGCTGGCCGGGTAGGGGGTGTAATAGGGTGCTGGCCGGGTAGGGGGCGGTAATAGGGTGCTGGCCGGGTAGGGGGTGTAATAGGGTGCTGGCCGGGTAGGGGCCGTAATAGGGTGCTGGCCGGGTAGGGGCCGTAATAGGGTGCTGGCCGGGTAGGGGGTGTAATAGGGTGCTGGCCGGGTAGGGGGTGTAATAGGGTGCTGGCCGGGTAGGGGGTGTAATAGGGTGCTGGCCGGGTAGGGGGTGTAATAGGGTGCTGGCCGGGTAGGGGGTGTAATAGGGTGCTGGCCGGGTAGGGGGTGTAATAGGGTGCTGGCCGGGTAGGGGCCGTAATAGGGTGCTGGCCGGGTAGGGGGTGTAATAGGGTGCTGGCCGGGTAGGGGCCGTAATAGGGTGCTGGCCGGGTAGGGGCCGTAATAGGGTGCTGGCCGGGTAGGGGGTGTAATAGGGTGCTGGCCGGGTAGGGGACGTAATAGGGTGCTGGCCGGGTAGGGGGTGTAATAGGGTCCTGGCCGGGTAGGGGGTGTAATAGGGTGCTGACCGGGTAGGGGGTGTAATAGGGTGCTGACCGGGTAGGGGGTGTAATAGGGTGCTGACCGGGTAGGGGGTGTAATAGGGTGCTGGCCGGGTAGGGGGTGTAATAGGGTGCTGACCGGGTAGGGGGTGTAATAGGGTGCTGGCCGGGTAGGGGACGTAATAGGGTGCTGACCGGGTAGGGGGTGTAATAGGGTGCTGGCCGGGTAGGGGGTGTAATAGGGTGCTGGCCGGGTAGGGGGTGTAATAGGGTGCTGGCCGGGTAGGGGGTGTAATAGGGTGCTGACCGGGTAGGGGGTGTAATAGGGTGCTGACCGGGTAGGGGGTGTAATAGGGTGCTGGCCGGGTAGGGGGTGTAATAGGGTGCTGGCCGGGTAGGGGCCGTAATAGGGTGCTGGCCGGGTAGGGGACGTAATAGGGTGCTGGCCGGGTAGGGGGTGTAATAGGGTGCTGGCCGGGTAGGGGGTGTAATAGGGTGCTGGCCGGGTAGGGGGTGTAATAGGGTGCTGGCCGGGTAGGGGGTGTAATAGGGTGCTGGCCGGGTAGGGGGTGTAATAGGGTGCTGGCCGGGTAGGGGGTGTAATAGGGTGCTGGCCGGGTAGGGGGCGTAATAGGGTGCCGGCCGGGTAGGGGGTGTAATAGGGTGCTGGCCGGGTAGCGGGTGTAATAGGGTGCTGGCCGGGTAGGGGGCGTAATAGGGTGCTGGCCGGGTAGGGGGTGTAATAGGGTGCTGGCCGGGTAGCGGGTGTAATAGGGTGCTGGCCGGGTAGGGGGCGTAATAGGGTGCTGGCCGGGTAGGGGGTGTAATAGGGTGCTGGCCGGGTAGCGGGTGTAATAGGGTGCTGGCCGGGTAGGGGGTGTAATAGGGTGCTGGCCGGGTAGGGGGCGGTAATAGGGTGCTGGCCGGGTAGGGGGTGTAATAGGGTGCTGGCCGGGTAGGGGGTGTAATAGGGTGCTGGCCGGGTAGGGGCCGTAATAGGGTGCTGGCCGGGTAGGGGGGTGTAATAGGGTGCTGGCCGGGTAGGGGGTGTAATAGGGTGCTGGCCGGGTAGGGGGTGTAATAGGGTGCTGGCCGGGTAGGGGGTGTAATAGGGTGCTGGCCGGGTAGCGGGTGTAATAGGGTGCTGGCCGTGTAGGGGGTGTAATAGGGTGCTGGCCGGGTAGGGGGTGTAATAGGGTGCTGGCCGGGTAGGGGGTGTAATAGGGAGCTGGCCGGGTAGAGGGTGTAATAGGGTGCTGGCCGGGTAGGGGCCGTAATAGGGTGCTGGCCGGGTAGGGGGTGTAATAGCGTGCTGGCCGGGTAGGGGGTGTAATAGGGTGCTGGCCGGGTAGGGGGTGTAATAGGGTGCTGGCCGGGTAGGGGGCGTAATAGGGTGCTGGCCGGGTAGGGGGCGCTTGGTGTTCGGAATAATGTTAACATATATTATAAACTCTCGTCTTTAACCGACGTAATGTGTTATTTTTGGGAATTTCCTCAAAATTCATTTGTTATTTATTTGTTCGGTGGCCGCTAAAGTGAAATGAATTTGGTCATAACTTGATCAGGAAACTAAATTTCTAGAAGTATTTTTTGGGTGATTTATATTTTAGTGTTTTTAAAAAATATATAGTTATATTTTACGAATAAAAACCATTGGATAACCAATCAATAAAAAACTTTGCTAAATTATTGGTTATAAAAGCATGAACAGATATCGTTTGAAATGTAAATAGAAAGAAAATGGAACACAACAGAAAATGGTTCACACATAAACAGGAAACTGAAATATTTTGGTAAATAAACGAATATGCAAATTGGTTCATATACTTCGATATACCATATACTTAATACTATATATATTCATATATATATACTCCAAATACTTCGCGTGTCCGTAGTTGCAAAGTGAGTCTACAAGGCCCGACGTGCCTAATATAAGCCAACTTCTCCTAATGTTATATATTTTTCTAAATTTGTTTCTTATGAAATAATAAAGCTTTCTATTACATTTAGGATTTAATTATTCTTAATTTGTGTTAAAACTAACATAGAAATATGACCAAACTTATCCTACCTAACCTAACCTATCTTATCTTAACCTAACCCTAACCTATCTTAACCTAACCTATCTTATCTTAACCTAAACCTAACCTATCTTAACCTAACCCATCTTAACCTAACCTATCCTAACTTAACGTAACCTATCTTATCTTAACCTAACCCCAACCTATCTTAACCTAATCTATCTTAACCTAACCCTAAGCTATCTTAACCTAACCCTAAGCTATCTTAACCTAACCTTAAGCTATCTTAACCTAACCCTCACCTATCTTAACCTAACCTTAAGCTATCTTAACCTAACCCTCACCTATCTTAACCTAACCCAGGATTGCATTTCACATTTGTAAACACACATTATTGACAATGTAAAAAGCCACCTCGAACACTTTATGTAGGACAGACGTTAAACTGTGTATATATGTATGTAGGTTAGATTAGCATTTTTAAAAGCACTACAATCACTCTCTCTGGTTGTTCAATAAATCACAAACTATGGTTACAGCCTGTCCTCTTAAAATTGAATTCTGTATTTATCCGTTTGTCTGTAGGGCCGAAAACTGACGTATTTGAAAATAAAACAAATTGAAAATAATTTTTTTTTCCAAAGCAGTAAGTTAAGGGTACTCTGGTAGGTTAGGAGGGCAGAAAATTCTCCTAAAGTTCAAAACGTCCTGAAAAGCGTTAATTGAATGTCTTCTCTCCTAACCTAACAGACTAAGCTGGAGGACCCAAACAGAAAACGGAATCAGTACATCACTTTCGAGAGCCGATTTCATTTCAAATTACGTCAGTTTTCGGCCATACGAGCAAACGGCCAAATTCAGACGTAATTTGCAAGAGGACAGGTTGTAAACAGCTCTCTAACACTGTCCATGGAGGACAGGTTGTAAACAGCTCTCTAACACTGTCCAGGGAGGACAGAAAAAATGTATATATGCTGGTTAGCATTGTAAATGTGTGGCCACGTCTGTGGTATGAAACAAAAGAGTACATAAGAGAGGCCGAAGACCTCCAGCCGCTGCCTTAGTCCTCAGCTGACCTTTGACCTCCTTCCCCGCAGGTCAGGACGAGCCCGTAAGAGTGAGAGGAGCCCCCCACCAGGTGACGGCGTCTCCATCGACACCAGCGACCGCAAGTCAACCTCCCCCAGGTCAGTAGAGGTCACCCCAGGTTAGTAGTGGTCACCCCAGGTCAGTAGTGGTCACCCCAGGTCAGTAGTGGTCACCCCAGGTCAGTAGTGGTCACCACAGGTCAGTAGTGGTCACCCCAGGTCAGTAGTGGTCACCCCAGGTCAGTAGTGGTCACCCCAGGTCAGTAGTGGTCACCCCAGGTCAGTAGTGGTCACCCCAGGTCAGTAGTGGTCACCCCAGGTCAGTAGTGGTCACCCCCAGGTCAGTAGTGGTCACCACAGGTCAGTAGTGGTCACCCCAGGTCAGTAGTGGTCACCACAGGTCAGTAGTGGTCACCCCAGGTCAGTAGTGGTCACCCCCAGGTCAGTAGTGGTCACCCCCAGGTCAGTAGTGGTCACCCCAGGTCAGTAGTGGTCACCACAGGTCAGTAGTGGTCACCACAGGTCAGTAGTGGTCACCACAGGCCAGTACAGGTCATGCTCAGTCCAAGGGTCCAGACCAGGTACTCAGGTAGGGTATGAATGAGGACCTTAAACATAATACAGGGTACAAAACACAATCATCTCTGCCCATAGTAGGAAAACAGCATGTCAAGGATTTGGGAATAATGATGTCTGACGACCTAACGTTTAGGGAGCATAACCAAGCAAATATTGCGTCAGCCAGAAAAATTATAGGATGGATTACGAGAACTTTCAAATCCAGGGATCCCATCACAATGGTTGTACTCTTCAAGTCACTTGTGTTGTCCCGTCTTGAGTACTGCTCAGTACTAGATCATGCTCTACTGCACATAGAGATTTTAAATGTAGTTATTGTCCTTGTATATAAGTCACCGGAGGCAAGTCATTAGCAGTTTAAAGACCAACTAATGAAAATAGAACACTGCTTGGAAAACCTCACAAATCCAGCTCCGAACATCATCCTGCTTTGGGGACTTCAACCTACGGCACCTGAAATGGAAGCACCTGGTTAATACAGTAATATCAGAAAGAATACCAGGAAGTAGCCTAAATGAACAGGCACATGCAAATGACCTGCTACGGATGTGCGATAGGTTTGCCTTAAACCAGCAAATAGTAGAACCAACTAGGAAGGAGAACACGCTGGACCTCATTTTCACTATTAATGATGAGTTGATCGGGAACATAATGATTACAAATACCTGCTACTCAGATCACAACTTAATTGAAGTTATGACAAGCATGGGGAATAGACCTTCAAAACCAGTCCATATTCCTGGTGGAGGAGATTTCAGCAAATTCAACTTCAATAATAAACAGATAAACTGGGAGCAAATAAACCAGGACTTCACAGAAATAAACTGGGAAGAACAGCTAGAAAATGCAAACCTGAACCAGTGCCTGGAAAAAATAAGCTCAGTAGCACTAGAAATATGTTCAAACCGCATACCCCTAAGAAAAAAGAGAAAGAGATGCAGATTGGAACGGGAACGTCGTTCCCTATATAGGCGAAGAAAACGAATCGCGGAACAACTTGAGAGTCGCACCCTATCTCAAGAACGGCGAAGAAGGTTAGGTAGAGAAATAGAAACAATTGAACGGAAGCTACAAGAATCATACAAAACCCAGGAGAGGCAAAGAGAGCAAAAGGCCATCAGTGAAAGAGAAAAATCCGAAATATTTTTTCTCCTATGCAAAATCAAGATCAAAAACCACATCTAGTATCGGGCCCCTGCGAAAGGGAGATGGAACTTTCACCGATGACAACAAAGAAATGAGCGAGTTACTGAGGAAGCAGTACGACTCTGTTTTCAGCGAGCCACTAAACTCGCTAAAGATTGATAACCCAAATGAATTTTTCATGGGTATGATACCAACATCAATCATATATCAGACGTCACCCTATCCCCACTGGATTTTGAGGAAGCTATAAACAGTATGCCTATGCACTCTGCACCAGGCCCGGATTCTTGGAACTCATTCATCAATAACTGTAAAAAAACCACTATCACAGGCCCTTCACATTCTGTGGAGACAAAGCCTAGATACTGGCGTTATCCCTGACATACTAAAAACAGCAGAGATAGCACCACTCCATAAAGGAGGAAATAAGGCAGAGGCAAAAGATTACAGACCGATAGCACTAACATCACACATCATAATTTTTTTGAGAGAGTGCTAAGAAGTAAGATCACAAAATACATGGAATCACAGCATCTCCATAACCCCGGACAACATGGTTTCAGAACAGGGCGCTCTTGCCTGTCGCAGTTGCTGGACCACAATGATATGGCATTAGATGCTATGGAAGACAAACAAAATGCTGATGTAATTTACACAAATTTCGCAAAAGCTTTTGATAAATATGACCATGGTGTTATTGCACATAAAATGCGTTCAAAAGGAATTGCCGGAAAATAGGCAGATGGATCTACAATTTCCTGACTAACAGAACCCAATGTGTAATAGTCAACAAAATAAAATACGGTCCAACAACCGTGAAGAGCTCAGTCCCCCAGGGTACTGTGCTTGCTCCAGTACTTTTTCTCATCCTCATTTCGGACACAGACAAGAACACAACCTATAGCACTATATCATACTTTGCAGATGACACTAGGATCTTCATGAGAGTTGGCAACATAGAGGACACGGCAAACCTCCTGTCAGATGTAGATCAGGTCTTTCTATGGGCTACAGAAAATAATATGGTGTTTAACGAGGATAAGTTCCAGCTCATGCGCTATGGAAAAAAATTAAAATATAAAAACGGAAACCACGTACAAAACTCAGGCAAATCATAACATAGAACGAAAAAGCAATGTAAAGGATCTGGGTGTACTCATGTCGGAAGACCTTACCTTTAAAGAACACAATAAAGTAGCCGTCACAACTGCAAGAAAAATGACAGGTTGGATAACAAGAACTTTTCACACTAGAGATGCTATACCGATGACGATACTCTTCAAGACGCTAGTGCTCTCTAGAGTGGAGTACTGCTGCACAATGACAGCCCCTTTCAAAGCTGGAGAAATTGCTGACCTGGAGAGCGTGCAGAGATCCTTTACTGCTAGAATCCACTCAGTAAACATCTAAACTATTGGGACCGACTAAAGAGCCTAAATCTGTATTCTCTTGAGCGCAGGCGGGAGATATACATAATAATCTCTACGTGGAAAATATTGTTGGGGCTGGTCCCCAAACCTGCACACAGAAATAACACCACATGAGACCAGAAGGCATGGCAGGATGTGCAGAATACCCCCGTTGAAAAGCAGAGGTGCAACAGGTACTCTGAGAGAGAGAACTCTATCAACATCAGAGGCCCGAGACTGTTCAACACGCTTCCACTACACGTAAGGGACATAACTGGCCGACCCCTTTCAGTGTTCAAGAGAGAACTATCAACATCAGAGGCCCGAGACTGTTCAACACGCTTCCACTACACATAAGGGACATAACTGGCCGACCCCTCGCAGTGTTCAAGAGAGAACTGGATAAGCACCTCCAAAGGATACCTGATCAACCAGGCTGTGATTCATACGTCAGGATGTGAGCAGCTGCGTCAAACAGCCTAGTTGACCAGTCCAGCAACGAGGAGGCCTGGTCGACGACCGGGCCGCGGGGACGCTAAGCCCCGGAACAACTCCAAGGTAACTCCAAGGTAGGGACTCACTTCCCCCTTCAGAGCAGGAGAGATTGCTGAAATAGAGGGAATACAGAGAACATATACGGCACGCATAGACGCGATAAAGCACCTAAATTATTGGGATCGTCTCAAAGCTCTCCAAATGTACTCACTAGAAAGGAGACGAGAGAGATACCAAATAATATACATATGGAAAATACTGGAGGGTCAGGTCCCAAATCTACACAGTAAAATAACAACGTACTGGAGTGAACGATATGGAAGAAAATGCAGAATAGAACCAGTGAAGAGCAGAAGTGCCATAGGCACAATCAGAGAACACTGTATAAACATCAGAGGTCCAGTGAAGAGCAGAGGTGCCATAGGTACAATCAGAGAACACTGTATAAACATCAGAGGTTCAGTGAAGAGCAGAGGTGCCATAGGTACAATCAGAGAACACTGTATAAACATCGGAGGTCCAGTGAAGAGCAGAGGTGCCATAGGCACAATCAGAGAACACTGTATAAACATCAGAGGTCCAGTGAAGAGCAGAGGTGCCATAGGCACAATCAGAATACTATAAACATCAGAGGTCCAGTGAAGAGCAGGGGTGCCATAGGCACAGTCAGAGAACACTGTATAAACATCAGAGGTCCAGTGAAGAGCAGAGGTGCCATAGGCACAATCAGAGAACACTGTATAAACATCAGAGGTCCACGGTTGTTCAACATCCTCCCAGCGAGCATAAGAAATATTGCCGGAACAACCGTGGACATCTTCAAGAGGAAACTAAATAGTTTCCTCCAAGGAGTGCCGGACCAACCGGGCTGTAGTGGGTATGTGGGCCTGCGGGCCGCTCCAAGCAACAGTCTGGTGGACCAAACTCTCACAAGTCAAGCCTGGCCTCGGGCCGGGCTTGGGCAGTAGAACAACTCCCAGAACCCCATCAACCAGGTATATGTGGGCCTGCGGGCCGCTCCAAGCAACAGCCTGGTGGACCAAACTCTCACAAGTCAAGCCTGGCCTCGGGCCGGGCTTGGGCAGTAGAACAACCCCCAGAACCCCATCAACCAGGTATATGTGGGCCTGCGGGCCGCTCCAAGCAACAGCCTGGTGGACCAAACTCTCACAAGTCAAGCCTGGCCTCGGGCCGGGCTTGGAGGAGTAGAAGAACTCCCAGAACCCCATCAACCAGGTATATGTGGGCCTGCGGGCCGCTCCAAGCAACAGCCTGGTGGACCAAACTCTCACAAGTCAAGCCTGGCCTCGGGCCGGGCTTGGAGGAGTAGAAGAACTCCCAGAACCCCATCAACCAGGTATATGTGGGCCTGCGGGCCGCTCCAAGCAACAGCCTGGTGGACCAAACTCTCACAAGTCAAGCCTGGCCTCGGGCCGGGCTTGGAGGAGTAGAAGAACTCCCAGAACCCCATCAACCAGGTATATGTGGGCCTGCGGGCCGCTCCAAGCAACAGCCTGGTGGACCAAACTCTCACAAGTCAAGCCTGGCCTCGGGCCGGGCTTGGAGGAGTAGAAGAACTCCCAGAACCCATGCTGGCTGCTGAAGGAGACCATATTGAATACTTCATACCCAAGACTCTACTACAAATTAGAGGTATTGTCAGGCAACATCACCGTGACAAGGTAACTGAGGAAAGGAGGATAGAAGCACAAACCAGTGAATCTGTACGATGGTACAACATGGTTGCAGCTGGCAATCCCAATCATTATGGCCGAAGAGGAGGAGGACGAGGGAGAGAATCTGTCTTGGATACAAATATCCATGGAGATATAGAATGGAAACAACAGTTGATCAGTAAAGTTGCAGAATCTGTGGTGAGAGTGATGGACACCGCCTTGACCACTATCTACGAGAATGTGAACACCTGAGAGACATTAGGAATATGTGTAGAAAAATAAACCCCACATTGTTTGAGTTAGGAAAACACTATTTGTCAAATATTGATACTGTTCTTAAAAGATTTCCCCATTTTGCACCCGCAAGATAACGTAATCTTTTAAGGGTTGATAGATGTTAATCTTCTTGTTTGAGGAGCTGTTCACTTGAGACAGTTAAGCAAGTCCCAGCTGCGTCTGGGTACAAGTGACAGGATGAACAACCCAGCGGGTTTTCTTCCTATTGGGGAGTGTTGTACATGCTGTTATGGCGGTGTGTCCACTCACAGGATGAGTGGCGCTGCCCAATACTGTCACTATGGCGGTGTGTCCACTCACAGGATGAGTGGCGCTACCCAATACTGTCACTATGGCGGTGTGTTCACTCACAGGATGAGTGGCGCTGCCCAATACTGTCACTATGGCGGTGTGTTCACTCACAGGATGAGAGGCGCTGCCCAATACTGTCACTATGGCGGTGTGCCCACTCACAGGATGAGTGGCGCTACCCAATACTGTCACTATGGTGGTGTGTTCACTCACAGGATGAGTGGCGCTGCCCAATACTGTCACTATGGCGGTGTGTTCACTCACAGGATGAGTGGCGCTGCCCAATACTGTCACTATGGCGGTGTGTCCACTCACAGGATGAGTGGCGCTGCCAATACTGTCACTATGGCGGTGTGTCCACTCACAGGATGAGTGGCGCTGCCCAATACTGTCACTATGGCGGTGTGTTCACTCACAGGATGAGTGCCGCTGCCCAATACTGTCACTATGGCGGTGTGTTCACTCACAGGATGAGTGCCGCTGCCCAATACTGTCACTATGGCGGTGTGTCCACTCACAGGATGAGTGACGCTGCCCAATACTGTCACTATGGCGGTGTGTCCACTCACAGGATGAGTGCCGCTGCCCAATACTGTCACTATGGCGGTGTGTTCACTCACAGGATGAGTGCCGCTGCCCAATACTGTCACTATGGCGGTGTGTTCACTCACAGGATGAGTGCCGCTGCCCAATACTGTCACTATGGCGGTGTGTTCACTCACAGGATGAGTGGCGCTGCCCAATACTGTCACTATGGCGGTGTGTCCACTCACAGGATGAGTGGCGCTGCCCAATACTGTCACTATGGCGGTGTGTCCACTCACAGGATGAGTGACGCTGCCCAATACTGTCACTATGGCGGTGTGTCCACACACAGGATGAGTGGCGCTGCCCAATACTGTCACTATGGCGGTGTGTCCACTCACAGGATGAGTGGCGCTGCCCAATACTGTCACTATGGCGGTGTGTCCACACACAGGATGAGTGGCGCTGCCCAATACTGTCACTATGGCGGTGTGTCCACTCACAGGATGAGTGGCGCTGCCCAATACTGTCACTATGGCGGTGTGTCCACTCACAGGATGAGTGACGCTGCCCAATACTGTCACTATGGCGGTGTGTCCACTCACAGGATGAGTGGCGCTGCCCAATACTGTCACTATGGCGGTGTGTCCACTCACAGGATGAGTGACGCTGCCCAATACTGTCACTATGGCGGTGTGTCCACTCACAGGATGAGTGGCGCTGCCCAATACTGTCACTATGGCGGTGTGTCCACTCACAGGATGAGTGACGCTGCCCAATACTGTCACTATGGCGGTGTGTCCACTCACAGGATGAGTGACGCTGCCCAATACTGTCACTATGGCGGTGTGTCCACTCACAGGATGAGTGACGCTGCCCAATACTGTCACTATGGCGGTGTGTCCACTCACAGGATGAGTGGCGCTGCCCAATACTGTCACTATGGCGGTGTGTCCACTCACAGGATGAGTGACGCTGCCCAATACTGTCACTATGGCGGTGTGTCCACTCACAGGATGAGTGACGCTGCCCAATACTGTCACTATGGCGGTGTGTCCACTCACAGGATGAGTGACGCTGCCCAATAAACTCGCCCCTCGGGGCAAAATTTAAAAACCCATGAACCAGGTATCGACCAGATAAACAACACACAACACATCCTCACACATCCTAGTGGTAGTGGGAGGTGTGTGGGGGTGGTAGAGAGGGGGGGGGTGTTATGGGGGTGAGGGGTGAGGAATGAGTCACTCCCCCCCCCCCCCCCCGCCAGCAAGTACTTCGGTCACAGACAATTTGGTGTTGTTGGGAAGGTTGAGGGAGTAGTGTAGCGGGTGTATGAGGGAGGGGGCAGTGACCGCTCTCTCCCTCCCCCTCCCTCTCTCACACTCTCATACATGCTCTCACACACGCTCTCACACTCTCATACACGCTCTTACACTCTCACACACGCTCTCACACTCTCATACACGCTCTCACACTCTCATACACGCTCTCACACACGCTCTCACACTCTCATACACGCTCTCACACACGCTCTCACATTCTCTCACACACGCTCTCACACTCTCACACACGCTCTCACACTCTCACACACGCTCTCACACTCTCATACACGCTCTCACACTCTCATACACGCTCTCACACTCTCATACACGCTCTCACACTCTCATACACGCTCTCACACTCTCATACACGCTCTCACACTCTCATACACGCTCTCACACTCACACACACGCTCTCACACTCACACACACGCTCTCACACTCACACACACGCTCTCACACTCTCTCACACACGCTCTCACACTCTCTCACACACGCTCTCACACTCTCACACACGCTCTCACACTCTCATACACGCTCTCACACTCTCATACACGCTCTCACACTCTCATACACGCTCTCACACTCTCACACACACGCTCTCACACTCTCACACACACGCTCTCACACTCTCACACACACGCTCTCACACTCTCACACACACGCTCTCACACTCTCACACACACGCTCTCACACTCTCACACACACGCTCTCACACTCTCTCACTCTCACACACACGCGCTCACACTCTCATACACGCTCTCACACTCTCATACACGCTCTCACACTCTCATACACGCTCTCACACTCTCATACACGCTCTCACACTCTCACACACGCTCTCACACTCTCATACACGCTCTCACACTCTCACACTCTCATACACGCTCTCACACTCTCATACACGCTCTCACACTCTCATACACGCTCTCACACTCTCATACACGCTCTCACACTCTCATACACGCTCTCACACTCTCATACACGCTCTCACACTCTCATACACGCTCTCACACTCTCATACACGCTCTCACACTCTCATACACGCTCTCACACTCTCATACACGCTCTCACACTCTCATACACGCTCTCACACTCTCATACACGCTCTCACACTCTCATACACGCTCTCACACTCTCATACACGCTCTCACACTCTCATACACGCTCTCACACTCACACACACACGCTCTCACACTCTCATACACGCTCTCACACTCTCATACACGCTCTCACACTCTCATACACGCTCTCACACTCTCACACACACGCTCTCACACTCTCACATACACGCTCTCACACTCTCACACACACGCTCTCACACTCTCTCACACACGCTCTCACACTCTCATACACGCTCTCACACTCTCATACACGCTCTCACACTCTCATACACGCTCTCACACTCTCATACACGCTCTCACACTCTCATACACGCTCTCACACTCTCATACACGCTCTCACACTCTCATACACGCTCTCACACTCTCATACACGCTCTCACACTCTCATACACACTCTCTCACTCTCACACACACGCGCTCACACTCTCACACACACGCTCTCACACTCTCACACACACGCTCTCACACTCTCTCACACACGCTCTCACACTCTCATACACGCTCTCACACTCTCACACACACGCTCTCACACTCTCACATACACGCTCTCACACTCTCACACACACGCTCTCACACTCTCTCACACACGCTCTCACACTCTCATACACGCTCTCACACTCTCATACACGCTCTCACACTCTCATACACGCTCTCACACTCTCATACACGCTCTCACACTCTCATACACGCTCTCACACTCTCATACACGCTCTCACACTCTCATACACGCTCTCACACTCTCATACACACTCTCTCACTCTCACACACACGCGCTCACACTCTCACACACACGCTCTCACACTCTCACACACACGCTCTCACACTCTCTCACACACGCTCTCACACTCTCATACACGCTCTCACACTCTCACACACACGCTCTCACACTCTCACACACGCTCTCACACTCTCTCACACGCTCTCACACTCTCTCACACACGCTCTCACACTCTCACACACACGCTCTCACACTCTCACACACACGCTCTCACACTCTCATACACGCTCTCACACTCTCTCACACACGCTCTCACACTCTCACACACACGCTCTCACACTCTCACACACACGCTCTCACACTCTCACACACACGCTCTCACACACACGCTCTCACACACACGCTCTCACACTCTCTCATACACGCTCTCACACTCTCACACACACGCTCTCACACTCTCACACTCTCACACACACGCTCTCACACTCTCACACACACGCTCTCACACTCTCACACTCTCACACACACGCTCTCTCACTCTCTCACACACGCTCTCACACTCTCACACACACGCTCTCACACTCTCATACACGCTCTCACACTCTCTCACACACGCTCTCACACTCTCACACACACGCTCTCACACTCTCACACACACGCTCTCACACACACGCTCTCACACTCTCTCATACACGCTCTCACACTCTCACACACACGCTCTCACACTCTCATACACGCTCTCACACTCTCACACACACGCTCTCACACTCTCACACACACGCTCTCACACTCTCACACACACGCTCTCACACTCTCTCACTCTCACACACACGCGCTCACACTCTCATACACGCTCTCACACTCTCTCACTCTCACACACACGCGCTCACACTCTCATACACGCTCTCACACTCTCATACACGCTCTCACACTCTCATACACGCTCTCACACTCTCACACACGCTCTCACACTCTCATACACGCTCTCACACTCTCATACACGCTCTCACACTCTCATACACGCTCTCACACTCTCACACACACGCTCTCACACTCTCACACACACGCTCTCACACTCTCACACACACGCTCTCACACTCTCACACACACGCTCTCACACTCTCACACACACGCTCTCACTCTCACACACACGCGCTCACACTCTCATACACGCTCTCACACTCTCATACACGCTCTCACACTCTCATACACGCTCTCACACTCTCATACACGCTCTCACACTCTCATACACGCTCTCACACTCTCATACACGCTCTCACACTCTCATACACGCTCTCACACTCTCATACACGCTCTCACACTCTCATACACGCTCTCACACTCTCATACACGCTCTCACACTCTCATACACGCTCTCACACTCACACACACACGCTCTCACACTCTCATACACGCTCTCACACTCTCATACACGCTCTCACACTCTCACACACACGCTCTCACACTCTCACATACACGCTCTCACACTCTCTCACTCTCACACACACGCGCTCACACTCTCTCACACACGCTCTCACACTCTCATACACGCTCTCACACTCTCACACACGCTCTCACACACGCTCTCACACTCTCTCACACACGCTCTCACACTCTCATACACGCTCTCACACTCTCACACACGCTCTCACACACGCTCTCACACTCTCTCACACTCTCTCACACACGCTCTCACACTCTCTCACTCTCACACACGCTCTCACACTCTCTCACTCTCACACACGCTCTCACACTCTCACACACTCTCACACACACGCTCTCACACTCTCATACACGCTCTCACACTCTCATACACGCTCTCACACTCTCACACACGCTCTCACACTCTCTCACACACGCTCTCACACTCTCACACACACGCTCTCACACTCTCACACACACGCTCTCACACTCTCACACACACGCTCTCACACACACGCTCTCACACACACGCTCTCACACTCTCTCATACACGCTCTCACACACACGCTCTCACACTCTCATACACGCTCTCACACTCTCACACACGCTCTCACACTCTCTCACACACGCTCTCACACTCTCACACACACGCTCTCACACTCTCACACACACGCTCTCACACTCTCACACACACGCTCTCACACTCTCATACACGCTCTCACACACACGCTCTCACACTCTCATACACGCTCTCACACTCTCACACACACGCTCTCACACTCTCACACACACGCTCTCACACTCTCATACACGCTCTCACACACACACGCTCTCACACTCTCACACACACGCTCTCACACTCTCATACACGCTCTCACACTCTCACACTCTCTCACACACGCTCTCACACTCTCACACACACGCTCTCACACTCTCACACACACGCTCTCACACTCTCACACACACGCTCTCACACTCTCACACACACGCTCTCACACTCTCACACTCTCTCACACACTCTCACACACACGCTCTCACACTCTCTCACACACTCACACACACTCTCACACTCTCTCACACACGCTCACACACACGCTCTCTCACTCTCACACACACGCTCTCACACTCTCACACTCTCTCACACACGCTCTCACACACTCACACACACTCTCACACTCTCCTACAAAGGGCTACAGAAGCACATTAGGGTTCAGGAACTGATCCCCATAGTTTGATTAGCTAATCAGTCTCCGTGACTATTTAATGCAGTCTCCGTGGTGTATTGGTAAGACACTCGCCTGGCGTTCCGCGAGCGCTATGTCATGGGTTCGTATCCTGGCCGGGGAGGATTTACTGGACGCAAATCCTTAACTGTAGCCTCTGTTTAACTCAACAGTAAAATGTGTACTTGGTTGTAACAACGATTCTTCGCGGCGGGGATCGTATTCCAGGGACCATAGGATTAAGGACTTGCCCGAAACGCTACGCGTACTAGTGGCTGTACAAGAATGTAACAACTCTTGTATATATCTCAAAAAAAAATAAAATAAATAAAGTGTCTTATGAGGCTAGTTACACAATTGTTAATAATACATACACAAATCATATATATATATATATATATATATATATATATATATATATATATATATATATATATATATATATATATATATATATATATAATATTATTAAATATTACCGAAAAAGTAAGATTAATAATTCTAACACGAATTATCTCAATATTTCTTATGTTTCTTTTCACTGTCGATGGTAATTGAAAAATCAATTCTCCAAAATTCATTTTTATTTCTAGTCTGACGCGACACTTGAACACGTTTCGTAATAACTTATTACATTTTCAAAGACTTTAGTTTACACACACACAACTATAACCTGCAAACACTAAACAGAGTTCTATTATGCAATCATTTAATGTTGTTGTTGTTGTTTAAGATTCGCTACGCAGAACAATAAGTTCCAGTAGCACGGGCTATGGTGAGCCCGTAACTTACCTGGTACAGGAGCAGGGCAAGAAGCACGGGCTATGGTGAGCCCGTAACTTACCTGGCACAGGAGCGGGGCAAGAAGCACGGGCTATGGTGAGCCCGTAGTGGACTTACCTGGCACAGGAGCAGGGCAAGAAGCACGGGCTATGGTGAGCCCGTAGTGGACTTACCTGGCACAGGAGCAGGGCAAGAAGCACCGGCTATGGTGAGCCCGTAACTTACCTGGCACAGGAGCGGGGCAAGAAGCACGGGCTATGGTGAGCCCGTAACTTACCTGGCACAGGAGCGGGGCAAGTAGCACGGGCTATGGTTAACCTTGTGGACGGGAGATGTCTCCCATGTATCATTTAAACAGCTTTCATCTTATATACCCGCATTTGGGTGAGGTGATATGTTACAACAGTTTTGGATGAGGTGAACAAAACTTTCAACACAAGATAGAGCAAACTTTCAACACAAGACAGAACGCGGTACAATGGGTATAAATTGGGTAAATTAAAGGGAAGAATGGAAGTAACTGCAAAGGGCCTATTGGCCCATATTTCTTGATGCTTCTATATTGGTGCGGAGTCTTGAAGTGGGTAGAATATAGTTGTGCATTAATTGGCTGTTGATTGCTGAACCCTAGCAATCAATAGCCAATTAATGCACAACTATATTCTACCCGCAGAGTAAGCAAAGACAAATCCTAAAGTTTTTTCAGTTATATCGAACAAAGACCAGGGAAAGTATAAGTCCATTAAAAACTGAGACAGGTCAAATAACGGACAATGACAAGGAGATGAGTAGTATTTTTAATAAATATTTTATATCTGTATTTACTGAAGAGGAACTTAACAATATGCCTTCAGCCGAACAAGTCTATGTGGGTGGGGATGAGGACAGGTTGACTAGTTTAGCAGTTACCAGGGAGGATGTAATTAAAGAAATAGTTAAACTCAAACCAAACAAATCCCCAGGGCCGGATGAAGTGTTTGCCAGGGTGCTTAAAGAATGCAAAGAGGAGCTTTGTGAGCCACTTTCTACCATATTTAATAAATCAATAGAGTCAGGCAGAGTGCCAGAGTCATGGAAGGTTGCTAATGTGGTACCAGTTTTTAAGAAAGGAGATAGATCACTTGCGTCAAACTATCTGCCAATTAGCCTAACGTCTATTGTGGGAAAGTTACTTGAGTTGATAATTGCAAATACAATTCGTCTTCATCTTGAGAAACATAAATTAATAAATGAGTCGCAACATGGTTTTACAAATGGCCGTTCATGTTTAACAAATTTGCTAACTTTTTATTCCAGCATAGTTGAGGCAGTTGATAGTGGTAAGGATTGTGATGTTGTGAACCTTGACTTTAGCAAAGCTTTTGATACAGTGCCACATGAAAGACTGATTAAAATGATAGAGGCTCATGGTATTGGGGTGCTATATTAAGTTGGATTAGGGCATGGCTATACCAAAGGAAATAGAGAGTTGTAACATGCATGACCCCCCCCTTTCTTAGAGTTCACACCCAGGGAAGCCTTCTCCAAGAGGTCAGCCCAGATGACCTCCGGATTATCTTGTATGTTGATTAAAAAATTCCTGGGTTAGTCTTAGTCAGCATAGTTTCAAGTATGTAATATTTCATGATACTCTTGTTAAACATTGCAATGGAATTAGACCCCAGATTCTTATGTGTAAACATCTATGGATCTCCCCCTTTTGGCCAGGTCAGAGGTCAGTCACACACGTAATTAATAATTCCTCTCTTGAAGAGTGTATGGTGAATGTCAAACAAGCTTAATGAAAATTCTTGAGTGTTTAAGCACGTGTGGCTGATCTCTTACATTCTTGGTCTAGGTAGCAACAGAAAATCTCCCCCTTCCCCCTTTTCTTGTGGGGTGTATATATATTGGTCCTGTAGAGACTTAGGGACAGAGTGCGGGACACCGGGATCGAGAGCGGGTCTGTGAAGAACATCTCAGCCAGGGAGAGACAGAGGTCTTAAGGTAATGTGTGTGATCTCTGAGGTTTTGTTCTATGTCCAAATTTCTTAAATTTTTGCCAGTGTTAGAGTAGGATTAATAAGTGGTGATTAGCATAATTTTGGTCTCAATAAATTCATGTTAAATTTCCCGTCTGTGTCAATTGTTGAATCCTCTTAGCCTTTTGGATATAGTTGGCTGACAACCGTCCCTTAGTTAATGACAGTCATAGAAAGTACTCTCCAAGTCAAGCAATGTTTCTTGCCTCGTTGCTTGATATAGTCTCAATGGTCAAGGCAGATGGTGGCAGCGTATTTAATCTTGTGTAGCATTTCCGTGTTGGCAGTGTACCTTTGGTTCCGGTGTAACCATCATATGGCAGCTCATATTACAGTGTTCAATAACAGTGTTATCAAGTGCAACCGATAGGAAGTGTTACTCAGGATACGTAGTAGTGTTACATTATTAGTCTAGTATACATTATAGTGGTGTTACAATTTAGAGGTGTTACAGAGTTAGTATAAATGGGGTTAAGTCAGAGTGGGATAGTGTTGTAAGTGGAGTGCCTCAAGGCTCTTGTGGATTTGTTCGCCTCAAGGCTCTGTCCTGGGACCTCTGTTGTTTATAAATATTAAAATACTGGGACCTCTGTTGTTTATAGGGTATTAAAATTATCAATACGAGACAGAACACGAAACAATGGTTATAAATTGGATAAATTTAGATTTAGGAAAGACTTGGGTAAATACTGGTTCGATAACAGGGTTGTTGATTTGTGGAACCAATTACCGCGTACCGTGGTGGAGGTGGGGTCCCTCGATTGTTTCAAGAGTGGGTTGGACATGTATATGAGTGGGATTGGGTGGTTATAAATAGGAGCTGCCTCGCATGGGCCAATAGGCCTGCTGCAGTTGCCTATGTTCTTATGTTCTTGATTTGTGGAACCAATTACCGCATAACGTGGTGGATGTGGGGTCCCTCGATTGTTTCAAGTGTGGGTTGGACATGTATATGAGTGGGATTGGGTGGTTATCAATAGGAGCTGCCTCGCATGGGCCAATAGGCCTTCTGCAGTTAACTTTGTTGTTATGTTCATTGTTGCCAGATGTGCTCTCACGCATTATATTTGTGGTGTCGTGTTACTGGTGATAACTCGGGTGGCTCGTGACCGCTACTGTTACATGTTGCGTCTCTTCCAGGCAGGTGCACCCGGCAGACTTGGTGGTGGTGTCAGCGGTGCCCTACGCCCGCAGGAGCCTTGACGAACGCTCTGCTGGAGGCGGCGGGGGTGGGCGGCCAGGCTCCTCCCCCTGCAAGTCACCTCCACCCCCGCCGCCCTCATCATCCACCCCCTCCCCAACCTCCATCATCACCACCACCACCTCCGCCTACCCCACCGCTCCCAACCTCTGCGTTACCGCCGGCAAGATTGAGTTTATTACGCCCCCAGGTGAGAGGCTTCGCTTGTCTTCACTCCTGTAATGGTGTTTGGCTTCACAATATTTGTGTTTTTCAGCGCCAGACTTGCTCTTGTCGGAGCTGATACTGCCGCCGCCCTATACATACATACATACATACATACATACATACATACATACATACATACATACATACATACATACATACATACATACATACATATTAACTTTTCCTGTACCTAGCTACATATATATTAACTTTTCCTGTGCCTAGCTAGACACATATTAACTTTTCCTGTACCTAGCTACATATATATTAACTTTTCCTGTACCTAGCTAGACACATATTAACTTTTCCTGTACCTAGCTACATACATATTAACTTTTCCTGTACCTAGCTAGACACATATTAACTTTTCCTGTACCTAGCTACATACATATTAACTTTTCCTGTACCTAGCTAGACACATATTAACTTTTCCTGTACCTAGCTACATACATATTAACTTTTCCTGTACCTAGCTACATATATATTAACTTTTCCTGTACCTAGCTAGACACATATTAACTTTTCCTGTACCTAGCTACATATATATTAACTTTTCCTGTACCTAGCTAGACACATATTAACTTTTCCTGTACCTAGCTACATACATATTAACTTTTCCTGTACCTAGCTAGACACATATTAACTTTTCCTGTACCTAGCTACATACATATTAACTTTTCCTGTACCTAGCTAGACACATATTAACTTTTCCTGTACCTAGCTACATACATATTAACTTTTCCTGTACCTAGCTAGACACATATTAACTTTTCCTGTACCTAGCTACACACATTAACTTTTCCTGTACCTAGATAGACACATATTAACTTTTCCTGTACCTAGCTACACACATATTAACTTTTCCTGTACCTAGCTACACACATATTAACTTTTCCTGTACCTAGCTACACACACATTAACTTTTCCTGTACCTAGCTAGACACATATTAACTTTTCCTGTACCTAGCTAGACACATATTAACTTTTCCTGTACCTAGCTAGACACATATTAACTTTTCCTGTACCTAGCTACACACATATTAACTTTTCCTGTACCTAGCTACACACATATTAACTTTTCCTGTACCTAGCTACACACATATTAACTTTTTTGAATAACATATTTATAACTTTGTTTTAGAATAATATGTGGCGTTCACCAGTGCTATAACCTTAAATTATAATCTACGAACATAACCCTTTAGATATAATCAGTTTAGAGAATTATTCTAGTCCCCAGGGGGAATAGAATAATTTTGAATTATTAGTATACTATTAGAATAATTAATAGAATTATTTTGGAGGGGGTTATAAACCTAACGTATATAAATGCTCTCAGCCCGCCTGTTCCCCGACACAATAAATTATCATTATATCATAAGTGTACAATAAGAGATTATCGTGAGTACGCCGCGTATAAGGGTGTTTACCTGTGGCGTGGCATGCCAGCCCACGATAATGGCCCAACATGGTGCTGACGGCAACATTACCGCCGAGGTCGGCCCAACACGTCCAGGGATTTATATGTGACTTCCATCACTTTCATTTCCTTGTAGTTATCTAAACATTGTATTACTGTACTTATTGAGTATATTAATGTAGTTAGAAAATGCAGAATATAATCAGTGAAGAGCAGGGGTGCCATAGGCACAATCAGAGAACACTGTATAAACATCAGAGGTCCAGTGAAGAGCAGAGGTGCCATAGGCACAATCAGAGAACACTGTATAAACATCAGAGGTCCAGTGAAGAGCAGAGGTGCCATAGGCACAATCAGAGAACACTGTATAAACATCAGAGGTCCGCGGTTGTTCAACACCCTCCCAGCGAGCATCAGAAATATTGCCAGAACAACCGTGGACATCTTCAAGAGGAAACTAGATAGTTTCCTCCAAGGAGTGCCGGACCAACCAGGCTGTGGTGGGTATGTGGGCCTGCAGGCCGCTCCAAGCAACAGCCTGGTGGACCAAGCTCTCGGGGCCGGGCTTGGGGAGTAGAAGAACTCCCAGAACACCATCCAGGTACAATTCAGGTAGTTCGAAGTACTGAATTAAAAACTCAGTAATAAAGTTTTACTAAAAGTATGATGGAATATGGAGGGAGAGAGCATGTGTCTCCAGCAAGGCTAACACACCATGTTGTTCCTGTGGTCTACTGCTACCCTCCACAAACCAGTTCACTTTTATTTACGTTGGTAAACTTCAAATGCTTGCTACTGTTAGTATTAGTTAATGTAATTAAATGATTAGTTATTGTTTAAGACATATAATCCTCATTTATTTTGATAGACTCGACTTTGTCATCGACTGCTTCACGCTGCTCAACGCTGAAGCTGTCCCCCAGCACCCAGCTGGTGTCCCCCAACACCCAGCAGGAGGTGTTCTCCAGCACCCAGCAGGTGTCCCCCAGCACCCAGCAGGTGTCCCCCAGCACCCAGCAGGTGTCCCCCAGCACCCAGCAGGTGTCCCCCAGCACCCAGCTGGTGTCCCCCAGCACCCAGCAGGAGGTGTCCCCCAGCAGGCCCGCCACCGTCCAGGAGGCCAGCAGCCACAGGGACCCCACCACACTCTCCTCCACGGGGGCCAAGCACCACAGCTCCAAGGTGAGCTGCACTTGTAAGACGACCTCTACAACACGCCTTAACCACCGTGTACTCAATTGTACTCACTTAATTATGCTTGCAGGGGTTGAGCTCTGGCTCTTTGGTCCCGCCTCTCAACTGTCAATCAACAGGTGTACAGGTTCCTGAGCCTATTGGGCTCTATCATATCTACACTTGAAACTGTGTATGGAGTCAGCCTCCACCACATCACTTCCTAATGCATTCCACCTGTTAACTACTCTGTTACGGCCCTCTCGGGACGCAACGGGGTTCTTACTCTGATGTTATTAGAGGAAGTAGTATCCGGCCCCAAGCCAGTAGTGGCTTTCAAGGAATGAGATCCGTCACGCAAGAAACTTAAAGGGGGAAGGGAAAGAAAGTTAAGAACTTAAGACTATAATTACCATCACCAATAAATAATATATAAAAAGAGTACACAGGGGGAGGGGTATTAACACTATACAGGGGAATTATTCACACAATTGTCTTCTCCTGAAGACTCTGGATCCAAATTTCTCGGTGCTGGGTCCTCGGTGCTTTCGTGGTCTCTTGACGAATCCTTCGACCAAGCTGAGTCTACCCCAAACACAGGCCAGCCAAAACACGGGTCCACTGGGGGCACCGCCGTGGAGGCCGTCAACCACAAGTCCAGCAGGTCTGCTGGCAGGTTCTGGATCAGCCACGCTGGTCAGGCCACTCCACGAACGATACTAGGGTAGCGCCCTAGTCAGGAGCCTCGTGTGATACCACAAATCACTCTCCTGTCCTCAATACCCCAGTGGATAATCGTCTCCAGCAGTCGGTCCCAGGTAAGACAATCCTTCTACTGCCACTACACTGGCAGGGTAACACACCACAGTGTTCTTCCGGGAGACGACTTCACAGCTGCTGCAGCAAGGCACAAGGTAAGGGGACGGCTGCCTCGGGTAGACTGACTCAACTTCCATCACAGCAGTCCCAGGTCGACTCTGTAAGCAGACACGTCATCAATAACAGGGACACTAAAACACCTCACTTACAGGCTCAGACACAAACGCCCACCTATCCACTCCATAGATGGCGCAGTTGTCTGAGCTTCACCTCACCAGAGGTCAGCAGTGGCTGTGTTGAGCGCTGAACGGGACTGGAAACCGGCCCTTGTGGCCAGTACTCGTCGTCCTCACCAGGTGTCGTCGTCCGTTTGGAGGGGGTTTCGGGAGCTGACCCACAGATGGCGTGGTCGTCACTGCTCCGTGCTCGGACGCTGGATCCGGGTTCGTAACACCTCCCCACCAAAAAGAATTTGGTTTGGGTTTCTAGAAAGAGAATTACAAACCAAATTAGTACGGCGACACAACTCCAAATGGACTCACAATTACTGTAAACTGGCACGGCAAGGCTGTCTCATCCACAGAACTGTACTAAGGAGAAACCCTGGCACAAAGGGAACTTGAAAATGGCAGGCGATGACCTGCCTGACGTAATTTTCCACATCTCCACTGCGATGTCAAGCAGGGGCATCATCTCACATCTCTCAAGTAAGGATCGGTGTGGACACGATCTGGGGCGACTCGACACTTCCCTATGTCGTGGCACCGATGATGGCTGGACACAGACGGCATTTCTGGTACCGATCCGGCGGTCCTTCAGGGAGTCGGGCACCTGGAATACAGGGGTCTGATAATTCAGAGTGACAGCGACAGCGGGTAAAACAGTACTTACAGCATACTCTACTAGGTCCACACCTAGTCCCAACGGGGCTGTTCGTACGTCGCAGATGGCATTCGCTCTGCCACCGTCAGGTCGACCAACGTTCCACATAACGCTGCATTGAGGCTCAGCAGTCACGCGGGGGGTGCCAACCTGTCGGAAACAGTCACTCACATTATCATATCTCGTACCTCCTGTATCAACCATCACCTTCCAGGTCCCTTCTTCGACTGTAACGCTCATAGTGCACGTCTCTAATCCCTGGGATCTCTTCCCGATGTTCAAGGGAGCCATCATCTGCCAGGTCGTCCACTGATCCTTACCGAGGACACACATAAGAATAAAACAAAATACCGCTAAGAGACATGCGGCCAACCGAGGGATAAGCTTCCTGAGCCTATAATGTCCATAACCGGCTATATCCATTAGCCTGGTTTGGATCGAAGAGGGCTCTAGAACCTTCGTACATACCTCACATACCTCCGACGTCTGGGGAATCTCTGGCCGGTTCAATGAACGCCGTACCTTGCCATACCGCAAGTACTCATCTGCCTTCGTTCCAGACTCGTTGGTATCCGTGGGTACTTGCACACAAGACCTCTCTTCCTGCTCAGTTACCTCTGCTATCGTAACCGCATGTTCCTCATCGGGAGAAGAATCAGGAGACACTGTTAGAATACTGTCGATCTGCGGGTGAGAGGACAAATTAAACATGTTCAAATCCGGGTCTGTCTTTACCTGGATATTACCACGGCCCGTCGTTACCTCAGACCTTGCTGTTCTGGCTGACTCGTCCGCGACCTTGGGAAGATTGATGCTCCAATCTGTCACCAAGTCGTTGGCTAGTACCACGTCAATCCCAGCCACAGGGAGGGTATCGACTACTGCCAACGCACATGTGCCGCTGAAGTAAGGCGAGTCGAGATGTACTGGCACTAAGGGGGCGATGTACTGCGTCCTAGGAAACCCAACCAGGACAACCTGTTGTCTCCCGTCCACACTTACTCCCTCGGGTAACGAGCTCTTCACGATCAGGGACTGGGCTGCTCCACTATCTCTGAGCACTACTACTGATCTACCAGTATGATCACTCGATACATACCCGCCTGAAGTGTGAGGGGAAAACAATCTGGGTTCTTCCTGCGTCGTCGTCGACTGGCTTCCTGCTGGTGGTATTACACAGCTCATCATCATCACCTCCCTACGTGCGCTGCCACCTCTTCTGCCTCGGCACATAGCAGCTACATGCCCTTTCTGCCCACAAGTCCAGCACACCACATTCCTCCTTGGACTACGGTGTTTCGGACTGCTAGGACTAGTCCTTCGAGGGCTACTTGGGGGCGTCTTCTTAGCGCTTCGTGGGACGGAAGTCTCTTCTTCGTCCTGAGGTCTGTCAAACCGGCGCTGGTAATTCCTCGGGACGTACTTAGCAGACGGCCTATGAGTCAGGATGTATTCCTCAGCCATAGTGGCTGCTGCACTCAAGGTCTCTACCTGCTGCTCCTCTAAGTACGTCTTCAGGTCTCCAGACAAACAATCCTTGAAGTCCTCTAGCAGTATAAGCTGCTCGAGGTCTTCTTTGGTCTCCACCTTCCGAGAGGCACACCATTCCTGAAAAAGTCGCTCCTTGATAGTGGCGAATTCGGTGAAAGTGTGCTCTGAGGTCTTTTTCAGGTTCTGGAACTTCTGTCTGTATGCCTCAGGTACCAATTGGTACGCCATGAGCACAACCTTCTTCACCTTGTCATAATCGCCGGAGTCGTCAAGGGATAACGTGGAGTAAGCGATTTGGCCCTTCCCAGTCAAGACTGACTGTATCATGATGGCCCAATTCTCCCTTGGCCACTCCAAAGAGGCAGCGACTTTCTCGAAGGCTGCAAAGAACTTCGAAACTTCCCTCTCATTGAATTTGGGGACCATTTTGATGTTTCTTACCGGATCGAAACCGCTGGTGTCCGTTGTTAGCCTCCGACCACCGCCTAATCGCAATACTTCTAGTTCATGTTGTCTCTGTCTTTCTTTTTCTTCTCTCTCTCGCTGTTTCTCTTCTCTCTCTCGTTCTTCTCTCTCTCATTTCTCTTCTCTCTCTCGTTCTTCTCTTTCTCTTTCTCGTTCTTCTCTCTCTCGTTTCTCTTCTCTTTCTCGTTCTTCTCTTTCTCTTTCTCGTTTCTCTTCTCTTTCTCTTTCTGCTTTCCTTTCTTCTAATTCTAAACGTCTCATCTCTAATTCTTTATCTTGTCTCTCTCGTTCCATTTCTAATTTCTTCCATTCTATCTCCCGATTTATCTCTAGGGCACGCATTTTGACTGTAAGAAAGCTAATATTAAGCTCACCTGCATCACTGTCAATGTCACTGCCCTTATCTTCCTTTTCCGTGGAAGCTATTTCCTCACCTTCTTTTGTACTAGGAGCCTCGCCTTCCTGTTTCTCTTCTGCCTTCAAGTGCCGGTGAACCTTGGACAAGATCTCCACACGGGAATCACTGGCACGGATCTTGATCTCCAGGTAGGCGCTCACTAGTACGAGTTCCTGTTTGTTAAGATATTTTAATCTGGCAAGACAGTCCTCTCTGTTCAGAAAAGCCTGAACATCGTCCAGATCATCGATGGTAGCTTTTTCTGCCATTGTCACAGATGGAACACTTAGCACTTAACACACTGCTTACACGTTAGCACTTAACGCACCGAGCACTGTTCTACGCCAATATTGCACTTTATCGCACCTGGCACCTCACTTGCCAATATTGCATGTAATTACTTCGGGCACCGCACTACCCAATATTGCACTGAATCCCAGCGAACACTTCGCTCTGCAATATTGCACCAAATCACGCCGAGCACCGCACTACACAATATTGCACTTAATCGCTTAATCACAGCAAGCACCGCACTGCACAATATCGCACTTAGTCACTCTTGAGCACCGCACAGGGCGTATAACGTCACACACAGGGGGAATTATACACAGGGATTACGCCACTTCACCACCCCTGTCAAACATACTTAACAAGGGGACGGATCCCGCTGGGGATGCCAATTATGTTCCGGCCCTGTCGGGTCGCAACGGGGTTCTTACTCTGATGTTATTAGAGGAAGTAGTATCCGGCCCCAAGCCAGTAGTGGCTTTCAAGGAATGAGATCCGTGACGCAAGAAACTTAAAGGGGGAAGGGAAAGAAAGTTAAGAACTTAAGACTATAATTACCATCACCAATAAATAATATATAAAAAGAGTACACAGGGGGAGGGGTATTAACACTATACAGGGGAATTATTCACACAATTGTCTTCTGAAGACTCTGGATCCAAATTTCTCGGTGCTGGGTCCTCGGTGCTTTCGTGGTCTCTTGACGAATCCTTCAACCAAGCTGAGTCTAACCCAAACACAGGCCAGCCAAAACACGGGTCCACTGGGGGCACCGCCGTGGAGGCCGTCAACCACAAGTCCAGCAGGTCTGCTGGCAGGTTCTGGATCAGCCACGCTGGTCAGGCCACTCCACGAACGATACTAGGGTAGCGCCCTAGTCAGGAGCCTCGTGTGATACCACAAATCACTCTCCTGTCCTCAATACCCCAGTGGATAATCGTCTCCAGCAGTCGGTCCCAGGTAAGACAATCCTTCTACTGCCACTACACTGGCAGGGTAACACACCACAGTGTTCTTCCGGGAGACGACTTCACAGCTGCTGCAGCAAGGCACAAGGTAAGGGGACGGCTGCCTCGGGTAGACTGACTCAACTTCCATCACAGCAGTCCCAGGTCGACTCTGTAAGCAGACACGTCATCAATAACAGGGACACTAAAACACCTCACTTACAGGCTCAGACACAAACGCCCACCTATCCACTCCATAGATGGCGCAGTTGTCTGAGCTTCACCTCACCAGAGGTCAGCAGTGGCTGTGTTGAGCGCTGAACGGGACTGGAAACCGGCCCTTGTGGCCAGTACTCGTCGTCCTCACCAGGTGTCGTCGTCCGTTTGGAGGGGGTTTCGGGAGCTGACCCACAGATGGCGTGGTCGTCACTGCTCCGTGCTCGGACGCTGGATCCGGGTTCGTAACATACTCTGACACTGAAAATGTTCCTTCTAACGTCCCTGTGGCTCATGTGGGTACTCAGCTTCAACCTGTGTCCCCTTGTTCGTATACTCCCGTGTTAAACAATTATCTTTATCTACCCTGTCGATTCCTCTTAGAATTTTGTAGGTAGTGATCATGTTCATCACAACTCATGCCTCTTAGTCCTATGACTAGCCTTGTGGCATACCTCTAAACTTTTTCCAGCTTCGTCTTGTGGTTGACAAGGTACGGGCTCCATGCTGGGGCCGCATACTCCAGGATTGGTCTCACATATGTGGTGTACAAGATTCTGAATGATTCCTTACACAGGTTCCTGAACGCTGTTCTGATGTTAGCCAGCCTCGCATATGCCGCAGACGTTATTCTTTTTATGTGGGCTTCAGGAGACAGGTTTGGTGTGATATCAACTCCTGGGTCTTTCTCTCTGTCCGTTTCATTAAGTACTTCATCTCCTACTCTGTATCCTGTGTCTGGCCTTCTGTTTCCACCGCCTAGTTTCATGACCTTGCATTTACTCGGGTTGAACTTCAACAGCCATTTGTTGGACCATTCACTCAGTTTGTCTAGATCATCTTGTAGCCTCATCCTATCTTCCTCTATCTTAATCCTCCTCATAATTTTTGCATCATCAGCAAAGAGCAAAAAAAAATTTGCATTCCCTCTGTAAGATCATTTACATATATCAGAAATAGTATTGGTCCAAGGACTGAACCCTGCGGGACTCCACTGGCGATACTTCGTCAATCTGAGACCTCACCCCTCACAGTGACTCACTGTCTTCTGTTACTTAGGTACTCCCTTATCCAATGGAATACCTTCCCTCTCACTCTTGTCTGCATCTCCAGCTTGTGCTCTAGTCTCTTGTGTGGCTAGTGCACAAAGACTTTTTGGCAATCCAGAAATACGCAGTCTGCCCACCCCTCTCTTTCTTGCCTTATTTTTGTTGCCTGGTCGTAGAATTCAAGTAACCCTGTGAGGCAGGACCTGCCATCCCTGAACCCATGTTGATGCTGTGTTACAAAGTTCCTTCGCTACAGATGTTCCACTAGCTTTCTTCGCACAATCTTCTTCATCAGCTTGTTTGGTATGCAGGTTAGGGACACTGGTGTGTGTGTGTGTGTGTGTGTGTGTGTGTGAAGCAGACCATCCTCCTAAAAAGAAAGTACTTACTTTAACGATAACGATGACTCCCTAATCTCTCCCAATCTTCCCCCTCTTTCATCCGTTTCCTCCCCCCCCCCTTTGACTTTTCCAATCATCTCAGTACTGCCTTCAATACCTTTCCTCAGTCCCCCCTCCCGTCCAAATCTCCACCGTTCCCCCATTTTCTATTCTTCCTACTCCACCCATTCTCCTAATCACTATGCCAGATTTATAATTTTGTCTATATAATTATTATCCTATTATTATTTTATTGACTTTTATTAGTTATTGCTATATTTTATATAATTATTGTGATATTTAAGATACCAATCCAGTAACGATGTGGGCGACTGTACGAACATGGACCAATAGGAAGAATATTTTTGTATTACTGAATTTGGACAAACCGGAAGTTTCCTATTAATGTTGTTAATGAAACCTAACCTAATCATCCTAGGCCTAATGCACGCTAGCTGATAATATAGTACAATATAGTACATATATGTACTATACTAGGCCTGTCAATATCAACAGACTGTATCAAGTGAATAATACCAAATTTTACTTTCTATTTGTTCATCTCGGCAATTTATGCACGATCGTCCATTTTTTATAGTATACATACGAGAGTTCTTACATTCAGGGAGCCGGTCGGCCGAGCGGACAGCACGCTGGACTTGTGGTCCCGGGTTCGATCCCGGACGCCGGCGAGAAACAATCGGCAGAGTTTCTTTCACCCTATGCCCCCTGTTACCTTGCAGCAAAATAGGTACCTGGGTGTTAGTCAGCTGTCACGGGCTGCTTCCTGGGGGTGGAGGCCTGGTCGAGGACCGGGCCTCCACGGGATGGGTATGGGTTGTACACCTCACGTCAGGTGTGTGAGGGAGGTTACTGTGCCTCACGTCAGGTGTATGAGGGAGGTTACTGTGCCTCACGTCAGGTGTGTGAGGGAGGTTACTGTGCCTCACGTCAGGTGTGTGAGGGAGGTTACTGTGCCTCACGTCAGGTGTGTGAGGGAGGTTACTGTGCCTCACGTCAGGTGTGTGAGGGAGGTTACTGTGCCTCACGTCAGGTGTGTGAGGGAGGTTACTGTGCCTCACGTCAGGTGTGTGAGGGAGGTTACTGTGCCTCACGTCAGGTGTGTGAGGGAGGTTACTGTGCCTCACGTCAGGTGTGTGAGGGAGGTTACTGTGCCTCACGTCAGGTGTGTGAGGGAGGTTACTGTGCCTCACGTCAGGTGTGTGAGGGAGGTTACTGTGCCTCACGTCAGGTGTGTGAGGGAGGTTACTGTGCCTCACTGCTCATGCATGAGTCACCGGCCCCCGCGGCGCTGCTGTTGCCAACATCTTGACCCTCCCACACCCCTCTCCCTCTCTCCGCCCCTCCCACACCCTCTCCCTCCGACCCTCCCACACCCTCTCCCTCCGACCCTCCCACACCCTCTCCCTCCGACCCTCCCACACCCTCTCCCTCCGACCCTCCCACACCCTCTCCCTCCGCCCCTCCCACACCCTCTCCCTCCGACCCTCCCACACCCTCTCCCTCCGACCCTCCCACACCCTCTCCCTCCGACCCTCCCACACCCTCTCCCTCCGACCCTCCCACACCCTCTCCCTCCGCCCCTCCCACACCCTCTCCCTCCCTCCGCCCCTCCCACACCCTCTCCCTCTCCCACCCTCCGCCCCTCCCACACCCTCTCCCTCCCTCACCCTCTCCCTCCCTCCGCCCCTCCCACACCCTCTCCCTCCCTCCGCCCCTCCCACACCCTCTCCCTCCCTCCGCCCCTCCCACACCCTCTCCCTCCCTCCCTCCCACACCCTCTCCCTCTCCCTCCCTCCCACACCCTCTCCCTCTCCCTCCCTCCGCCCCTCCCACACCCTCTCCCTCTCTCTGCCCCTCCCACACCCTCTCCATCCGACCCTCCCACACCCTCTCCCTCCGCCCCTCCCACACCCTCTCTCCCTCCCTCCCTCACACACCCTCTCTCTCCCTCCCTCCCACACCCTCTCTCTCCCTCCCTCCCACACTCTTCCTTCGACGTCTCTCACAGCCTATATCGCCTGCCAGGAGGTGCGGTGCGGCGTGCAGGGACCACTGACACACGTGCCGTGCCAGGCCCGTATGACACGTGCCGTGTCAGGCCCGCATGACACGTGCCGTGCCAGGCCCGCATGACACGTGCCGTGCCAGGCCCGCATGACACGTGCCGTGCCAGGCCCGCATGACACGTGCCGTGCCAGGCCCGCATGACACGTGCCGTGCCAGGCCCGCATGACACGTGCCGTGCCAGGCCCGCATGACACGTGCCGTGCCAGGCCCGCATGACACGTGCCGTGCCAGGCCCGCATGACACGTGCCGTGCCAGGCCCGCATGACACGTGCCGTGCCAGGCCCGCATGACACGTGCCGTGCCAGGCCCGCATGACACGTGCCGTGCCAGGCCCGCATGACACGTGCCGTGCCAGGCCCGCATGACACGTGCCGTGCCAGGCCCGCATGACACGTGCCGTGCCAGGCCCGCATGACACGTGCCGTGCCAGGCCCGCATGACACGTGCCGTGCCAGGCCCGCATGACACGTGCCGTGCCAGGCCCGCATGACACGTGCCGTGCCAGGCCCGCATGACACGTGCCGTGCCAGGCCCGCATGACACGTGCCGTGCCAGGCCCGCATGACACGTGCCGTGCCAGGCCCGCATGACACGTGCCGTGCCAGGCCCGCATGACACGTGCCGTGCCAGGCCCGCATGACACGTGCCGTGCCAGGCCCGCATGACACGTGCCGTGCCAGGCCCGCATGACACGTGCCGTGCCAGGCCCGCATGACACGTGCCGTTCCAGGCCCGCATGACACGTGCCGTGCCAGGCCCGCATGACACGTGCCGTGCCAGGCCCGCATGACACGTGCCGTGCCAGGCCCGCATGACACGTGCCGTGCCAGGCCCGCATGACACGTGCCGTGCCAGGCCCGCATGACACGTGCCGTGCCAGGCCCGCATGACACGTGCCGTGCCAGGCCCGCATGACACGTGCCGTGCCAGGCCCGCATGACACGTGCCGTGCCAGGCCCGCATGACACGTGCCGTGCCAGGCCCGCATGACACGTGCCGTGCCAGGCCCGCATGACACGTGCCGTGCCAGGCCCGCATGACACGTGCCGTGCCAGGCCCGCATGACACGTGCCGTGCCAGGCCCGCATGACACGTGCCGTGCCAGGCCCGCATGACACGTGCCGTGCCAGGCCCGCATGACACGTGCCGTGCCAGGCCCGCATGACACGTGCCGTGCCAGGCCCGCATGACACGTGCCGTGCCAGGCCCGCATGACACGTGCCGTGCCAGGCCCGCATGACACGTGCCGTGCCAGGCCCGCATGACACGTGCCGTGCCAGGCCCGCATGACACGTGCCGTGCCAGGCCCGCATGACACGTGCCGTGCCAGGCCCGCATGACACGTGCCGTGCCAGGCCCGCATGACACGTGCCGTGCCAGGCCCGCATGACACGTGCCGTGCCAGGCCCGTATGACACGTGCCGTGCCAGGCCCGTATGACACGTGCCGTGCCAGGCCCGCATGACACGTGCCGTGCCAGGCCCGCATGACACGTGCCGTGCCAGGCCCGCATGACACGTGCCGTGCCAGGCCCGTATGACACGTGCCGTGCCAGGCCCGCATGACACGTGCCGTGCCAGGCCCGCATGACACGTGCCGTGCCAGGCCCGCATGACACGTGCCGTGCCAGGCCCGCATGACACGTGCCGTGCCAGGCCCGCATGACACGTGCCGTGCCAGGCCCGCATGACACGTGCCGTGCCAGGCCCGTATGACACGTGCCGTGCCAGGCCCGCAGGACACGTGCCGTGCCAGGCACGTAGGACACGTGCCGTGAGAGACGTGCAGCTAGAGAAAGCCAGTTGTTTACAGAAGTAGTGTTGATGGCGGCCCAACAGATGGCGCCACGTGTCGTCCACACTTGCCCCGTCTCCTTCACCGCCTCACTTACATATTACAACCTCTTGAGAAAATTACAGCGCTCAGAAGCGCTTAGTATTCCTCAATTGTATTAATTGTAAATGAGTTGTAGAGGTCATTGGGAGGAGTTGTAAAGAGGTAGAAGATGAGGGTTGAGGCGACATGTGGCAGCGTGGCAGGGTGGGTGCTTTGTTGTTGTGGCTTCTGAGCGGCGGTGTTGTGGTGCTGTGTTGTGTTGTGGTGCTGTGTTGTGGTGTTGTGGGTGTGTTGCTGACCCCCGGGGCTCGTGCCCACGCTCCCTGCCCCACCAGCATGCCCTCACTGCTGCCCGGGCTGACCAGGAGCAGCACAGTGAGGGTGTGTAGGGAGACAGCCAGGAGGGAGGAGGATGTGTGGCACTGTGGTCTACTGCCTGCAAGGTTAGACCTCCCTCTGGCGCTCTCACCTTCCTGCACCACCTCTGGCACTCTCACCTTCCTGCACCTCCTCTGGTGGCACTCTCACCTTCCTGCACCTCCTCTGGCACTCTCACCTTCCTGCACCTCCTCTGGTGGCACTCTCACCTTCCTGCACCTCCTCTGGCACTCTCACCTTCCTGCACCTCCTCTGGTGGCACTCTCACCTTCCTGCACCTCCTCTGGTGGCACTCTCACCTTCCTGCACCTCCTCTGGTGGCACTCTCACCTTCCTGCACCTCCTCTGGCACTCTCACCTTCCTGCACCTCCTCTGGCACTCTCACCTTCCTGCACCACCTCTGGCACTCTCACCTTCCTGCACCTCCTCTGGTGGCACTCTCACCTTCCTGCACCTCCTCTGGCACTCTCACCTTCCTGCACCTCCTCTGGTGGCACTCTCACCTTCCTGCACCTCCTCTGGTGGCACTCTCACCTTCCTGCACCTCCTCTGGCACTCTCACCTTCCTGCACCTCCTCTGGCACTCTCACCTTCCTGCACCTCCTCTGGCACTCTCACCTTCCTGCACCTCCCTCTGGCACTCTCACCTTCCTGCACCTCCCTCTGGCACTCCACTCTCACCTTCCTGCACCTCCTCTGGCACTCTCACCTTCCTGCACCACCTCTGGCACTCTCACCTTCCTGCACCACCTCTGGCACTCTCACCTTCCTGCACCACCTCTGGCACTCTCACCTTCCTGCACCTCCTCTGGTGGCACTCTCACCTTCCTGCACCTCCTCTGGTGGCACTCTCACCTTCCTGCACCACCTCTGGTGGCACTCTCACCTTCCTGCACCTCCTCTGGCACTCTCACCTTCCTGCACCTCCTCTGGCACTCACCTTCCTGCACCTCCTCTGGCACTCTCACCTTCCTGCACCACCTCTGGCACTCTCACCTTCCTGCACCTCCTCTGGTGGCACTCTCACCTTCCTGCACCTCCTCTGGCACTCTCACCTTCCTGCACCTCCTCTGGCACTCTCACCTTCCTGCACCTCCTCTGGTGGCACTCTCACCTTCCTGCACCTCCTCTGGTGGCACTCTCACCTTCCTGCACCTCCTCTGGTGGCACTCTCACCTTCCTGCACCTCCTCTGGTGGCACTCTCACCTTCCTGCACCTCCTCTGGTGGCACTCTCACCTTCCTGCACCTCCTCTGGTGGCACTCTCACCTTCCTGCACCTCCTCTGGTGGCACTCTCACCTTCCTGCACCTCCTCTGGCACTCTCACCTTCCTGCACCACCTCTGGCACTCTCACCTTCCTGCACCACCTCTGGCACTCTCACCTTCCTGCACCTCCTCTGGCACTCTCACCTTCCTGCACCTCCTCTGGCACTCTCACCTTCCTGCACCTCCTCTGGCACTCTCACCTTCCTGCACCTCCTCTGGCACTCTCACCTTCCTGCACCACCTCTGGCACTCTCACCTTCCTGCACCTCCTCTGGCACTCTCACCTTCCTGCACCTCCTCTGGCACTCTCACCTTCCTGCACCTCCTCTGGCACTCTCACCTTCTTAACATCTCCCAACATTACTCAGCTTCATCAGTCATGTCTCTCAACCGTATCGCTAGCTTCACTTTCATTAGTACTAACAAGGGTCTACTTACCCACCATGTGGGGTAGCAGATGTCTCGTGCTCATAACTACTCAATTATTCATACTGAAGAAAATTATCTCATAATATACATTAGCTTAATTAATACTTACATGTTTTTTAAGTACAGTACATATCAAGCAGAAGTGGACGCCGTGTAGCTGCTATCAGGATAGTTCGTAGCTAAAGGTGGCACATGTTTACTTTTGACATGTCATAAAAGAGAGATGCATTAACTCACTAAATCTAACATATTTTGATAACTTAAATTGATTTTGATGGAATAAGACTCCCTGTACTGTGCCATCCTTGTATTGCTTTGATGGTACATTGAAACTTACCGACCTTCCTCCAGGATGGAGCCCACAACTGTGGCTTGTCCTGTCTCTTTACCTAATCAGTCAAGTTGGTAATTTCCTTACATTGCTGTGAAATATTTACTTAAATTACATATATATATAAATTACATATATATTTACTTAAATTACAAGATGCATTCTTGAGACCTTGACTCATCTGTGTAAACTTTCAAGTATCCGGGGTATAAGGAGGCTTGCAGGTCTGCAAAAATTGAAGGGGCCAAACCTTCTTAAACCCTCTTCTGACAAGGAGCCAGGGGCCAGATTCATGCAGTTACGAAAGCACTTACGAACGTCTACATCTTTCCTCGATCTTTGACGGCTTTGGTTACATTTATTAAACAGTTTACAAACATGAAAACTTGCCAATCAACTGTTGTTATTGTTATAAACAGCCTCCTGGAGCTTCGGAGCTCATTGTCTGTTTAATAATTGTAAACAAAGCCGCCAAAGATTGAGTAAAGATGTACAGGTTCATAAGTGCTTGCATAAATGCTTCATGAATCTGGCCCCTGATGTGTTGTCCTCCCCCGTGGTGGGCTGCTATCTTTGTTGTTAACATTCTTCTGTTTTAGAATATTAACTTTTCTAATTCAGATTTTTCACTCGCTTAATGAGAGAGAGAGAGAGAGAGAGAGAGAGAGAGAGAATGAGTAAGGCAGCAGGCGGTAAGGCGGTCAGCAAGGCGGACAGCCCACCTGCTTTCATACCTCTCACTGTATTTCCCACTTCTAAACTTCCCTTCACCATGCTTCTCCTTCCTCTTTATTCCCCCCCCCCCCCACCCCCAAAAAAAGAGAGAATAAGTAGATAGTTACACATGCATTAAGTATGAAACATGAGTGTCATGATGAATGTTTTGGTAATATTGTTTCTTTCAGATATACTCAGTAGAGCCTTTTGAAGATGAATATAGGGAAAGGCAGCCTTTAAGAACCAATGGTCTGGAAGCCACCAGTCCTCATCGGAACAAGCAAGAAGAGCTAGAGAACGGCTCACATGCACCAATTAGCCACCGGAAGAATAACGGCAGTATCATGGATTCTGACCAGGTAGAGTACATTTTACTCTACTGAGAGTACATAGGACTATATTTTGGTAAATCCAAGTAACATAGACACATAGTAACTTGTAAGTAACTTGAAAGTAGAATTAAATACCTTCTTACCATCAACTTAGTCATTATATTATTGTTACCCCTCTGATTTCTATTCAGTGTTTCATACCTAAGATTTCAGTTGAATTTGGGGATTACACTGCGAATACAAATACTGTACACTATTTTAGTAGTCCTTGAATATGAAAATCAAAATCATATTACTGAAGGAGCTTGGCAATTTCTTCAGTATTTCTTTTTACTGTATATACATTTAAATAAGCCTATTGACATGAATCTGTAACAACATTTTATGTCCCTGTACTTCATAGTTTTCTGAATATATATATATACTGTGTGTGTGTGTATAATATATATATATATATATATATATATATATATATATATATATATATATATATATATATATATATATATATATATATATATATATATATATATATATATATATAATGTCGTACCTAGTAGCCAGAACGCACTTCTCAGCCTACTATGCAAGGCCCGATTTGCCTAATAAGCCAAGTTTTCATGAATTAATTGTTTTTCGACTACCTAACCTAACCTAACCTAACGTTTTAGGCTACCTGACCTAACCTAATCTATAAAGAAAGGTTAGGTGGAGAAATAGCAACATCGACGATAGTATCCGTACCCGCATTGAACAACACCTCGACATCCTCACAGACCAACATCACCTCAGCACTGAAACAAGGATTATCAAGAAACTAACAACATTATATGGAGGACCTATGGCAATTCCACGACCAAGAGATGGCTTCCTGAACCTTGCAGGAATTAACCTCACTGAGGACCAAGTCACTCTCCTAAATCTGGGCATAAACTGTCATGTTATGTCCAGACCGAGTGAGATGGCCCGGAAAGTAGAGTTGGAAATTCTGTTGGACGACATATTCGACCTCGAGACACAAAAGAAGGTCACTACCAAAGATACCTTACAAGCAGAACTTATTGCAGGAGGAGGAAAGAATCGAGGCAACTACAGAAGCACCATACTGTCCCCCGAGCTTAAAGCGGCAGCTAAAAGCCTTCGTGAGAACAAGGAGATAGTTGTCAGGAGAGGTGACAAGTCGCCAATATATGTCATTCTTAAAAAAGATGAATATCTGGCGAAAATGAACATCATACTCTCTGACCAAACTAAGTTCCAAAGGGTAACGAAGGACACTACAGCCGAATTAAAAGCAAAGGTCAACAAACTGATCGAAACTGTGAACGCCAAGAAATCCGGACTCCACCTGCCAAAGATCATTGGGGAATATAAACCTGGATATGCGTATGGAAATGTCAAGACGCACAAGCCTGGAAACCCACTTCGGCCAATCATTAGCCAGATACCCACACCCACGTACAGACTGGCGAAGCGACTCATCGGCCTGCTGACTCCTTATGTTCCTTGCGCCTTCAGCCTGAAGTCTCCAAAGGAATTTGTTGACTTACTGCGGGGCACACGGGCCACAGGGATAAGAGCCTTGTTGGACGTAGAATCGCTGTTTACCAACGTACCTGTGGACGAGACAATCGGAATGATAGCCGACAGAGTGTATCGTGATCCAGCCTGTACTCCTCTTGACATACCAGAAAATATTCTGAGGAAACTACTCCAAGCTTGTACTAAAGAGGCACCCTTCTTGAGCCCGGATGGGCACATGTATAAGCAAGTAGATGGGGTCGCCATGGGTTCTCCCCTAGGTGTCCTGTTTGCAAACTTCTACATGGGTACCATCGAGCAAAAAGTCTTAGTCGACATGAACTTGAAACCGGCCATATACTGCAGGTATGTTGACGACATTTTTACACAGGTACCTGATGTCAGACATCTGCAGGAGCTGAAGGAGGCATTTGAGCAGAGTTCCGTGCTGCGTTTCACTTACGAGATGGAAAAGGATGGGAAGCTGCCCTTTCTAGATGTAACAGTCATGGAAAAGGGCGGAGGTTTCCACACTGCAGTCTACACTAAGGAAACAAACATAGGAATGTGCCTAAATGCCAACAGCGACTGCCCAGACAGGTACAAGAGGAGTGTTGTTAACGCATATGTCGACCGTGCTCTCAGCCACAGCTCAGAATGGAAGCAAGTCGACGAAGAACTCTGTAGGGTAAGGCAGGTCCTAGTCAATAACGGCTTCTCCAATGGTTTCGTCGAAGACATCATAAGAAGGAAAGTGAAAAGCCATGCAACCTCTGAAGAGACAACTAACACAACACCTATACCCCCTATTAGACTATTTTACAGGAACTTCTTTTCCACAGCTCATAAAACAGAGGAAAGGGTCCTGAAAGATATTGTTAATAGAAACGTTATCCCTACAGACAAAAATCAGAGGATACAACTGACGATTTACTATAAAACCAGAAAAACGGCCAGCCTACTCATGAGAAACTCTCCAGACACAAAACAGAACGCTTTAAAAGAGACTAACGTCGTCTATGCTTTCATATGCCCTCTTGGGGACTGTAAGCTCCAAAAAACCCAGTATATAGGCAAGACAACAACATCTCTTTCTAGGCGTTTAACGATGCATAAGCAACAGGGCTCCATTAAGGAACATATAATCTCTTCCCACAACCAAACCATCGCCAGAGAAATCCTAGTAAACAACACAGAAATCATCGATAGATACAGCGATAGCAGGCGGCTTGACGTTTGCGAGGCACTACACATCAAGAAGTCAACACCAGCAATCAACAGCCAATTATTGCACAACTATATTCTACCCACCTCAAGACTCCGCTCCAATATAGAAGCATCAAGAAATATGGACCAATAGGCTTTCTACAAACACTTCTATTCAATATCCATTGTTTCGTGTTCTGTCTTGTGTTGATGAAATTAATACCCTATTAATACTCTTGTTCTGTCTTGTGTTGATGAAATTAATACCCTATTAATACCACATCTTGTTCTGTCTTGTGTTAATGCCACATCACCCCTTCCACCTCACTCAAATGTAGATATAAAATCGGAGATGCGTAAGTTCTATTCAGTTGTGTATTTGTGAACTAAAGTCTTTGAAAATGTAATAAGTTTTACGAAACGCGCTCGTGTCGCGTCAGACTAGAAATAAAAATGAATTTTGGAGAATTGATTTTTGATTTACCTCCAACAGTGAAACGAAATGTACGAAAGATTGAGAAAATTCGTGTTAGAATTATTAATCTTACTTTTTCGGTCATATTTAATAATATATATATATTATAATGTATTTAATATACGAAAGTACTTAAGGAAATTTCCTGTTTCATTTTTCCTCCGTGGTCTGACATTGTCACATTCTTAATCACGTGTTTATTTTCGTGATATACACACACATATATATATATATATATTAGTTGATTTTATACCCGCATTAGGTCAGGTGATAATACAATGAAGGTGAAAACATGGGGGGATACATAAGGGATAAACATAGGGGCTGCAGAAGGCTTATTGGCCCATACGAGGCATCTCCTATCTAAACACAAAGATTAATCCAGTGTAATTGGCCTGTTATGTTGGACATTGTCTTCTGTGTTGGCATCGATATGTTCTTGTCTTGTCCTTACTCTCATGGTGGGTAGAGTAAATAGTTCCGTGATTTGGGTGTTCATGGTAGGTCGCTCTATTCTTATGTGAATTGCGAATTCAATTCAATTCAATGGCAATTCACATAAGAATAGAGCGACCTACCATGAACACCCAAATCACGGAACTATTTACTCTACCCACTATGAGAGTAAGGACAAGACAAGAACATATCGATGCCAACACAGAAGACAATGTCCAACATAACAGGCCAATTACACTGGATTAATCTTTGTGTTTAGATAGGAGATGCCTCGTATGGGCCAATAAGCCTTCTGCAGCCCCTATGTTTATCCCTTATGTATCCCCCCATATATATATATATATATATATATATATATATATATATATATATATATATATATATATATATATATATATATATATATATATATATATATATATATATATATATAATATATATATATATATATATATATATATATATATATATATATATATATATAGATAGATATATATATATATATATATATATATATATATATATATATAATATATATATATATATATATATATATATATATATATATATATATATATAGATAGATATATATATATATATATATATATAGATAGATATATATTAATTTTATTAATTTTATTAATTTTATTTTATTTATTTTATTTATTTTATTTATTTTATTTATTTTATTTATTTTATTTATTTAATACATGCATGCATGCATGCATATACAGGGGTACCTTGGTTTAAGAGTTTAAGCCGTTCCTGGAGACAGCTCGTAATCCGAAAACTCGTAAACCAAAGCTAATTTCCCCATAAGAAATAATGGGAAATGAATTAATCCGTTCCTGCCTACCCAAAAACCTCACTTCAAACTAAATTTTTTACATAATTCATCTAAATCTACACTACAAAACTATGTTCAAGATATTACTTATCCTTGCTGATGACTGCTGTTGGCATATGGAAGATGGTGAGGAGGGGGGGAGGAGGAGAGGTGTTACTGTTTGGAAGGGAAGTCCCCTTCCATTATAACATCAGGCAGTGAGGACCTCTCTGGGGTGCATTCTCTGGCATGTTTTATCTGAGTACCACTAGGTCCTGGTTGTGGCTCACTGCTCGATTTTCTCACAACAAAGCGGTCCATTGATGACTGTTTTTCCCTTCTTCGCTAGATGTTTCTGTAGTGATGCATCACATTGTCATTGAAAGATTAATGCAATAGCCTACTACAGCTTTCCCTGGGTGAGTCGTTTAAAAAAAAGTTGGCATTTCTTCCCACATCTGACACCACTTCTTAATGATTGTGGAAGGGACATTCACTGCTTCCTCATCCTCCTCCACCGGAGAAACATCCTCAGCTGTGTCGTCTTGCTGTTCCTGTTGAAGGGCTAGGAGTTCTTCGGTGGTCAGTTCTTCGTTGTGTTCTTCCACCAACTCCTCCACATCACCACCATCCAATTCCAAGCCCATTTGCCGGCCCAGAGTAACAATTTCCTCAACAATAGGCACATCATTTACAGGCTCAAACTCCTCAAAGTCTAGTTCTGTCACACATTCAGGCCACAATTTTCTCCAGCCAGAGATCAGGGTTCTTTGAGTCACTTCTTGCCAGGCTTTGTCAACGAGTTTTAAAGCACTACAAATGTTAAAATGGTGTTTCCAGAACTCTTTGAGAATGAGTTTTGTGGCTTCAGTCACTTCAAAACATTTCCGGAAAAGTGCCCTTTCATAAAGTTTCTTAAAGTTCGCTATGATTTTCTGGTCCATTGGCTGAACTAGAGGAGTGGTGTTAGGAGGAAGGAACTTTATTGTGAGAAACTTACTGTATCTGTGCAACAATTCATCTTCCAAGCCTGGAGGATGAGCAGGAGCATTGTCGAGGAGAACCAGGGCCTTGAGTGGCAAATGTCTCTCCTGCAGATATTTTTCTATGGTAGGGCACACCACTTCATTCACCCACTCCGAAAAAAAATCCTAGTCACCCATGCCCTTTTATTAGCCCTCCACATCACACACATTTGGGTTTTCTGCACTTTATACTGTTTGAAAACCCTTGGATTTTCAGAATGATACATAAGTAAGGGTTAAATTTTCAAATTGTCACTCGCATTTGAATACAGCACAAGCGTAAACCTATCTTTCATAGGCTTGTGTCCGGGCAATGATTTTTCCTCCTTGGTAATTTATGTCCTCTTAGGCAATCTTTTCCAGAACAGTCTTGGTTCGTCACAATTAAAAACTTGCTGCAGTAGGTATTAATCAGCCTCTGCAAACTCTTTTAAATTCTTCAATAAATCTTTCAGCCGCTGGTTTGAGCTGGCAGCCTCCCCATGCCTCGCAACACTATGGATATTACTTCTTTTTCTAAATTTTTCAAACTATCCCCTGCATGCCTTAAAGTCTATCGTATCTTCACTCGTTCTAGGGGGTTTTCTTTACAAGGTCTTCATGCAATACCCTGGCGTTTTCACAAATGATGGCCTCTGAAACACTATCACCTGCTAACTCCTTGTTGTGTATCCAAATTAATAACAACTTTTCCACTTCCTCAAGTATTTGTGGTCTTTGTTTCGTGATTGTTCTTACACCTTTTGCCACTTTAGCACTCATTATGTCCTTTTTCTTGCTAAGTACTATATAGTGCATATCATTGACGTGGCTTTGTTGTACTGCCTACAGAGTTCAACAACACCTGTACCATTTTCATGTTTCCAAATGATCTCTTGTTTTTCCTCTATTGTCATCCTCACATGCGCTTTCTTGCCTTGATCCTTACCACTGGCTTCCTTGGGACCCATAGTGAGATATATAATAACAACTTTTATGGTCAAATGGCCAAAAATCCAACAAAACACTGAAAATCCTGGTGAAGAATTCAGGTGGGATAGTCACTGGGCGCGAGGCACTGGTAAACTGAGGGCCAATCGCCGTGCCACCACGCGCCAGGTCGGCCTGTACACGTATCGACACCCTTGCCTTCTGAGGCAACCCTCGTATTCCGATGTAAATTTTCCGAGCAAATCCTGCTCGTATTCCAAAGAACTCATATACAGGGACACTGGTATTCCAAAGTACCACTGTGTGTGTGTGTGTGTGTGTGTGTGTAATTACCTAAGTGTAATTACCTAAGTGTAGTTACAGGATGAGAGCTACGCTCGTGGTGTCCCGTCTTCCCAGCACTCTTTGTCATATAACGCTTTGAAACTACTGACGGTCTTGGCCTCCACCACCTTCTCACTTAACTTGTTCCAACCGTCTACCACTCTATTTGCGAAGGTGAATTTTCTTATATTTCTTCGGCATCTGTGTTTAGCTAGTTTAAATCTATGACCTCTTGTTCTTGAAATTCCAGGTCTCAGGAAGTCTTCCCTGTCGATTTTATCAATTCCTGTTACTATTTTGTATGTAGTGATCATATCACCTCTTTTTCTTCTGTCTTCTAGTTTTGGCATATTTAATGCTTCTAACCTCTCCTCGTAGCTCTTGCCCTTCAGTTCTGGGAGCCACTTAGTAGCATGTCTTTGCACCTTTTCCAGTTTGTTGATGTGCTTCTTAAGATATGGGCACCACACAACAGCTGCATATTCTAGCTTTGGCCTAACAAAAGTCATGAACAATTTCTTTAGTATATCGCCATCCATGTATTTAAATGCAATTCTGAAGTTAGAAAGCATAGCATAGGCTCCTTGCACAATATTCTTTATGTGGTCCTCAGGTGATAGTTTTCTATCTAGAACCACTCCTAGATCTCTTTCTTTATCAGAATTCTTTAAAGATTTCTCACATAATATATAGGTTGTGTGGGGTCTATGTTCTCCTATTCCACATTCCATAACATGACATTTATTAACATTAAATTCCATTTGCCAAGTAGTGCTCCATATACTTATTTTGTCCAGGTCTTTTTGAAGGGCATGACAGTCATCTAAATTTCTTATCCTTCCTATTATCTTAGCATCATCAGCAAACATGTTCATATAATTCTGTATACCAACTGGTAGATCATTTATGTACACAATAAACATCACTGGTGCAAGAACTGAACCCTGTGGTACTCCACTTGTGACATTTCTCCATTCTGATACATTGCCTCTGATTACTGCCCTCATTTTTCTATCAGTCAGAAAATTTTTCATCCATGATAGAAGCTTACCTGTCACCCCTCCAATATTTTCCAGTTTCCAGAACAACCTCTTATGTGGAACTCTGTCGAAAGCCTTTTTTAGGTCCAGATAGATGCAGTCAACCCAACCATCTCTTTCCTGTAATATCTCTGTGGCTCGATCATAGAAACTGAGTAAATTCGATACACAGGATCTTCCAGATCGAAAACCGTGTGTGTGTGTGTGTGTAATTACCTAAGTGTAGTTACAGGATGAGAGCTACGCTCGTGGTGTCCCGTCTTCCCAGCACTCTTTGTCATATAACGCTTTGAAACTACTGACGGTCTTGGCCTCCACCACCTTCTCACTTAACTTGTTCCAACCGTCTACCACTCTATTTGCGAAGGTGAATTTTCTTATATTTCTTCGGCATCTGTGTTTAGCTAGTTTAAATCTATGACCTCTTGTTCTTGAAGTTCCAGGTCTCAGGAAGTCTTCCCTGTCGATTTTGTCAATTCCTGTTACTATTTTGTATGTAGTGATCATATCACCTCTTTTTCTTCTGTCTTCTAGTTTTGGCATATTTAATGCTTCTAACCTCTCCTCGTAGCTCTTGCCCTTCAGTTCTGGGAGCCACTTAGTAGCATGTCTTTGCACCTTTTCCAGTTTGTTGATGTGCTTCTTAAGATATGGGCACCACACAACAGCTGCATATTCTAGCTTTGGCCTAACAAAAGTCATGAACAATTTCTTTAGTATATCGCCATCCATGTATTTAAATGCAATTCTGAAGTTAGAAAGCATAGCATAGGCTCCTTGCACAATATTCTTTATGTGGTCCTCAGGTGATAGTTTTCTATCTAGAACCACTCCTAGATCTCTTTCTTTATCAGAATTCTTTAAAGATTTCTCACATAATATATAGGTTGTGTGGGGTCTATGTTCTCCTATTCCACATTCCATAACATGACATTTATTAACATTAAATTCCATTTGCCAAGTGGTGCTCCATATACTTATTTTGTCCAGGTCTTTTTGAAGGGCATGACAGTCATCTAAATTTCTTATCCTTCCTATTATCTTAGCATCATCAGCAAACATGTTCATATAATTCTGTATACCAACTGGTAGATCATTTATGTACACAATAAACATCACTGGTGCAAGAACTGAACCCTGTGGTACTCCACTTGTGACATTTCTCCATTCTGATACATTGCCTCTGATTACTGCCCTCATTTTTCTATCAGTCAGAAAATTTTTCATCCATGATAGAAGCTTACCTGTCACCCCTGTGGAACTCTGTCGAAAGCCTTTTTTAGGTCCAGATAGATGCAGTCAACCCAACCATCTCTTTCCTGTAATATCTCTGTGGCTCGATCATAGAAACTGAGTAAATTCGATACACAGGATCTTCCAGATCGAAAACCATACTGTCTGTCTGATATTATATCATTTCTCTCTAGGTGTTCTACCCATTTAGTTTTGATTAGTTTTTCCAATACTTTCACTATTACACTTGTTAATGATACAGGTCTATAATTGAGGGGGTCTTCCCTGCTGCCACTTTTGTAGATTGGAACTATGTTAGCCTGTTTCCACCCGTCTGCTACGATTCCTGTACACAGGGATGCCTGAAAGATCAGGTGAAGTGGAATGCTGAGCTCAGATGCACATTCTCTCAGAACCCATGGTGAAACGCCATCTGGGCCAGCTGCTTTGTTCTTACCGAGCTCCTTGAGCATTTTTTCCACTTCGTCTCTAGACACCTCTATGTGTTCTATGTTGTTCTCTGGAATTCTTATTGTATCTGGTTCCCTAAAGATTTCATTTTGTACAAACACACTTTGGAACTTTTCGTTTAGTGTTTCACACATTTCCTTTTCATCTTCCGTGAATCTATTTCCCATTTTCAACCTCTGAATATTATCCTTTACCTGCAATTTGTTGTTTATGAATTTATAGAATAGACCTGGTTCTGTTTTACATTTGTCCGCAATCCCTTTTTCAAAATTTCTTTCTGCCTCTCTCCTCACTGCCGTGTAGTTGTTTCTCGTGTGTGTGTGTGTGTGTGTGTGTGTGTGTGTGTGTGTGTGTGTGTGTGTGTGTGTGTGTGTGTGTGTGTGTGTGTACTCACCTAGTTGTACTCACCTATTTGTGTCTGCAGGATCGAGCATTGACTCTTGGATCCCGCCTTTCCAGCAATCGGTTGTTTACAGCAATGACTCCTGTCCCATTTCCCTATCATACAGTACCTAGTTTTAAAAGTATGAATAGTATTTGCTTCCACAACCTGTTCCCCAAGTGCATTCCATTTTTCCACTACTCTCACGCTAAAAGAAAACTTCCTAACATCTCTGTGACTCATCTGAGTTTCCAGTTTCCACCCATGTCCCCTCGTTCTGTTATTATTACATGTGAACATTTCATCTATTTCCACTTTGTCAATTCCCCTGAGTATTTTATATGTCCCTATCATATCTCCTCTCTCCCTTCTTTTCTCTAGTGTCGTAAGGTTCAGTTCCTGCAGACGCTCTTCATATCCCATCCCTCGTAACTCTGGGACAAGCCTCGTCGCAAACCTCTGGACCTTCTCCAGTTTCTTTGTGTGTTTCTTCAGGTGGGGGCTCCATGATGGCGCGGCATACTCTAAGACGGGTCTCACGTAGGCAGTGTAAAGCGCCCTAAAAGCCTCCTCATTTAGGTTTCTGAATGAAGTTCTAATTTTCGCTAGTGTAGAGTACGCTGCTGTCGTTATCCTATTTATGTGTGCCTCAGGAGTTAGATTAGGTGTCACATCCACTCCCAGGTCTCTTTCTCGAATCGTTACAGGTAGGCTGTTCCTCTTCATTGTGTACTGTCCCTTTGGTCTCCTATCACCTGATCCCATTTCCATAACTTTACATTTACTGGTATTAAACTCCAGTAGCCATTTCCCTGACCATCTCTGCAACCTGTTTAAGTCCTCTTGGAGGATCCTACAATCCTCGTCTGTCACAACTCTTCTCATTAATTTTGCGTCATCCGCAAACATTGACATGTATGATTCCACTCCTGTAAACATATCATTTACGTAAATTAGAAAGAGGATTGGTCCCAGCACCGATCCTTGAGGTACTCCACTTGTTACTGTTCGCCAGTCCGACTTCTCGCCCCTTACCATTACCCTCTGGCTCCTTCCTGTTAGGTAGTTCTTCACCCATACTAGGGCCTTTCTGCTTGTGTGTGTGTGTGTATGTATAATAATAATAATAATAATAATAATAATAATAATAATATAATATATATATTAGTGGCCACACTCAAATTAAACTTTATTTTTCAGAGAGGCTCTAATGGGCAGCAAGTGGAAATGTTGCGTCAAGAGAATGAGGAGGTAAAACAGAGACTCGCCAATCTCCAGCATGAGTTTTCTTTGTAAGTAATGTTTGTTATTATTTTATTAGATATTCTCTTAAGGTTTTGGTATGCTTCTTAGCCATTTTTCTGTCGATCCCAATGGTAATTACCTAAATGTAGTTACAGGATGAGAGCTACACTCATGGTGTCTCGTCTTCCCAGTACTCTTGTCATATAACCCTTTGAAACTACTGGCGGTTTTGTAATTCCTACCTTTCTGGGTGCCTAACCCCAGCCGATGGCAGATAAAGAAGACCCCAACCACAGGGGGGTTTTCCAGGGCCATTGCTCCGTGCAACCTCTCTGAAGGGGCCAGGTTCTGGCTCATGGTCCCCAGTAGGTCTGAACTCCATAGCGAATGTCCCGGTCTAATATAACATACATTAGCCCGATAAGCTCCACGGAGCCTCCGGGGCTCGCCCAGAAAATGGCGTTTTATTACATTCAACGCTGTTTTTTTTTTTACATGTATGTGATGTAGTTCTTTATTAAATTTTTATTTTTATAGTTATGCCATAAATTAACCGCATAAATTTTTGTGCAGGCTCGAGGAGCAAGTTCAGGTGCTGGTGGCAGAGCGGCGGATGGCGGAGGAGCAACAAAAAGCAGAAATTGAGGCTCAGGAAGAGGCATACATTAGCAAGCTGCAACAGTACCAGGCAACTATTGCTGCACTTGACCAGTGCAACACAACTCTAGCAGAGGACCCGCCACTTCCCCACACCAAGGTTATTTATAGTGTTTTCTCTAGTATTAAGATAGTAATTATGAGACTCAAGAAAAATGAAACGGGTTATTAAACAAGTAGAAGAGTGAATCGGGTAACGCTTGGAGACATTAACTTGCATTAGGTTATTAAACAAGTAGATTCCTATATCTTTTCAATTTAATGTTGCAGTCCTTGTGGTGTAGTGGTAAGACACTCGCCTGGCATTTTGCGAGCGCTTTTTTCTGGGTTCGTATCCTGGCCGGGGAGGATTTAGTGCGCACCAATCCTTAACTGTAGCCTCTGTTTACCCAACAATAAAATGGGCACCTGATTGTTAAACGATTTGGCGGGTCGTATTCTGGGGCATATTAGGATTAAGGACTTGCCTGAAACGTTATGTGTGCTAGTGAATGTACAAGAATGTAAGAACTCTTGTATATATAACAAAAAAAAATGTTTGTAATCTCTTTAAATATGAGTAACTTAAGAATGCTACTGAGATTGTAAGTAAAACCCATTACGAGATTCTTGGCCTGCCAGAATGTGTGGGTTATAACTTCTTATAATGATTGAAGTATTTGAGAAGTTAATGTCAAACCTAGTTGATGCCTCTTTGATAGGACTGCTACTACCCTACAAAGAGTAACACTGTACATTATAGTGAAAGAGGGAGTGTACATTAATATATGCAAGCAAAGTTAATGTTACTAACTCATGTTATTCCCTATTAATAATATTGCCCCTTTCTATGATGTAGCACTAACATATTTCTTCACAAATTTAAAATCTTCAGGTATAGTAATATTCTCTTTGTATAGCTTGTTGTGCTGTTATTGATGTTCATTAATTAATGTGGACTTGGAAATTTCTCGTAGAGGATGTTTGGTTTACAATGTTATTTTGACGTATACTTAGAAGTCATAGTTTTCTAGGGATATCTGCATTTGAATGAGAATTTTTCTGTATGTATTTGTATATGCATGTATGTACAGCCAACCACTCACTTTCAGGACACCTCTGGACCGAGACTTCAGTATGAGAAGGGCTGATCCTCTTTTTAACCCTACGTTAGTACTCTAGGGTGTCCAAGCTTTGCTAGTACCCTGGGGTGTTTACTCACCCCAGAACTGTACCCCAATGTTTACTCACCCAAGCACCCTACCCTGGGGTATTGACTTACCCTAGCACTCTACCTTGCTAGAATCCACTCGGTAAAATATCTAAACTATTGGGACCGACTAAAAGGCCTAAATCTGTATTCTCTTGAGCGCAGGTGGGAGAGATACATCATAATTCACATGGAAAATAGTAGAGGGACTGGTCCCAAACCTGCACACAGAAATAACATCACATGAGACCAGAAGACATGGCAGGATGTGCAGAATACCCCCGTTGAAAAGTAGAGGTGCAATAGGTACTCTGAGAGAGAACTATCAACATCAGAGGCCCGAGACTGTTCAACACGCTTCCACTACACATAAGGGGCATAACTGGCCGACCCCTCGCAGTGTTCAAGAGAGAACTATCAACATCAGAGGCCAGAGACTGTTCAACACGCTTCCACTACACATAAGGGGCATAACTGGCAGACCCCTCACAGTGTTTAAGAGAGAACTATCAACATCAGAGGCCAGAGACTGTTCAACACGCTTCCACTACACATAAGGGGCATAACTGGCCGACCCCTCACAGTGTTCAAGAGAGAACTATCAACATCAGAGGCCCGAGACTGTTCAACACGCTTCCACTACACATAAGGGACATAACTGGCCGACCCCTCACAGTGCAACCCGTTCTCGCAAATTCGTAAAGTCAATATTGACTTATTAACTACGTGCATAGGTGATATACTAAACATAATAGATACCCTTAAAAAGATTCATAGAAAACACCGACCTTACCTAACCTTGTTAGTATCTTAAGATAAGCATCTTATTGCTTCGTAATTACAATTATTACTTAACCTGTACCTATTATAGGTTAGGTAATAATTGTAATTACGAAGCAATAAGATGCTTATCTTAACATACTAAGTAGGTTAGGTAAGGTCGGTGTTTTCTATGAATCTTTTTAAGGGTATCTATTATGTTAAGTATGTCACCTATGCACATATTTAATAAGTCAATATTGACTTATTAAATTTGCGAGAACGGGTTGCACAGTGTTCAAGAGAGAACAATCAGCATCAGAGGCCCGAGACTGTTCAACACGCTTCCACTACACATAAGGAACATAACTGGCCGACCCCTCACAGTGTTCAAGAGAGAACTATCAACATCAGAGGCCCGAGACTGTTCAACACGCTTCCACTACACATAAGGGGCATAACTGGCCGACCCCTCACAGTGTTCAAGAGAGAACTGGATAAGCACCTCCAAAGGATACCTGATTAACCAGGCTGTGACTCATACTTCAGGATGCGAGCAGCTGCGTCCAACAGCCTGGTTGACCAGTCCAGCAACGAGGAGGCCTGGTCGACTACCGAGCTGCAGGGACGCTAAGCCCCGAAACCATCTCAAGGTAACCTCAAGGTAACCCTGGGGTATTGACTTACCCCAGCACTCTTCCCTGGGTTGTTGACACTCTCCCAGCAGAATGAAATCACTTTACAGTCATTTATTTTATTGAACTTAGATTTATATTGATATTCCAATATCTTTGGATTCTCTCATTTTTTCTGATATGGAATTACTACATCAATTTCCATGTTATGTATCATGCAATATAACTGACATGGCATGTTATAACTAATCTTTTTATTTGCTGTTTATTAAGATGTAAACAAACATGAATGTTTATTTGGCACATGCATCATTATCACACAAATGAGTATCATTGAGTTAATGTTCAATGTTCCTACAATCCAATGCACGTTTGTGAACAAATTGACCCCCTCTGACTCATCACTTGATGGACTATTTAATTTTTGGGGAGTAACAGGAATTGATAAAGTTGACCAACATCCAAGTGCAGGAATATAAGGTTAAGGGGTGTATTACCTGTTTGTATACTTAAGTGTGTTGAAAGTTTATACATTAATGTAACTGTTTCATAAAGCCATTATCTCAATCAATTGTTATTAAAAAGCACTTTGTTTTGTGTCGTAGAAAAGATTAAATATAATTGTCATTATTGGGCATTCAAAAGTATAGAAAATATAACAAAAATTATATATCTACCCTTACTTTGGCTTTGGGAGCCGGGCGGTCGAGCGGGCAGCACTCTGGACTTGTGATCCTGTGGTCCTGGGTTCGATCCCAGGCGCCGGCGAGAAACAATGGGCAGAGTTTCTTTCACCCTATGCCCCTGTTACCTAGCAATAAAATAGGTACCTGGGTGTTAGTCAGCTGTCACGGGCTGCTTCCTGGGGGGTAGAGGCCTGGTCGAGGACCGGGCCGCGGGGACACTAAAAAGCCCCGAAATCATCTCAAGATAACCTGGACCCTAAAATGGATTAAATGGAAACTTAGACCATGGAACTACACCCTAGGTGTCCACCCTAGGGTGTCTCCTAGGCACCCTCTGGACACGGGTGCCAGAGGGTGCCTAGGCGCACCATTTTACAAGGAGCCAGGGTCGGATGCCCAGTCCCTAACCCTGTCAAAACGTTTTCCTAAACTACCTCTGGTTACAATGTCGCCAGTTGCAACATTGCCAACAGCTCCGAGGTTATCCTCGATGTAATGTGGTTAGAGCAACAACACGTTACTCACAGGCTCAAGCATGTTGCCCCGTTGGGAGGTGTTTGTTTCCTTAGAAGGTAAAGCACCTGTAACACAGGCATCCAAATGAACTATGTTGGATAATTGTTCTATGAATTATTAACATATGTCTCATAAATCGTCCGAGCAATTTTATTTGGTTAAACTAAAAATGAGGAACTTGGGAATCTGAGTAACCTGTCACTGGAAAATATGTGGTTGGCAGTATGTATATACAGAATGAATGAATATGTAGGTATATATATATATATATATATATATATATAGGTAAATACATATACCTACACATATGTAGGTATGTATTTGTGTATCTATGTATCCGTGTATGTATGCATGCTTGTGGTAATACAGTGGAACCTCATAAATCTAGAATACATTATTCTAAACCCTTACAGATTTTCAAATATTCCAAAATTTCAAATACTTAAACTTAATATTTTTTCTGAGGGACGCCCCGTCGGCTCCCTGAAGCGAGGCTCAGGGAGCAATGTCCATATGAGCGCTCTACATTTAGAGTTTGTTTGAAACAACTGATGGTTTTGGCCTCCACCACCTTATCACCTAACTTGTTCTCACCGTCTACCACTCTGTTTGTGAAAGTGAATTTTCTTATATTTCTTCGGCAGCTTTGTTTAGTTAGTTTAAATCCATGACCTCTTGTTCTTGAAGTTCCAGGTCTCAGGAAATCTTCTCTATCTATTTTATCAATTCCTGTTACAGTACTGTTATGTACGTAGTGATCATATCACCTGTTTTCCAAATTGTTTCAACCAATTTTTTTTTTTTTTTTTTTTTTATTTAAGAAACATGGAGCAGCCTACCTGCCGACCACTGAATGAACCTTTTTGACATTTGTTCTGTTTTTCAAAATTTTTTATTTTTTTTTTTTTATTTTCATTTTTTTTATTTAAGAAACATGGAGCAGCCTTCCTGCCAAACACCGAACGAACCTTTTGGTATAAGACAAATAAAAAAAAAAATTGAACAAAGTTGAAGAAAGAAAAGTGTCATAAAGGTTTATTCAGTGTATGTAAGGTAGGCTGCTCCATTATTTAAAACATCGAATATCATATTGATGTTTTTCGGTGGTAGAACGGATTACTTTGATTTCCATTATTGTCAATGGGGATATTCGTTTTGTATGACGTCCGTTTCACATGACGATCATGGCGCCGGAACGGATTAAATTCGTTATTCGAGGGTTCCACTGTACTTATTTTGTCCAAGTCTTCTTGAAGGGCATGACAATCATCTAAGTTTCTTTATCCTTCCTATTATCTTAGCATCATCAGCAAACATGTTCATATAATTCTGTATACCAACTGGTAGATCATTTATGTAGACAATAAACATCACTGGTGCAAGAACTGAACCCTGTGGTACTCCACTTGTGACATTTCTCCAGTCCGATACATTGCCTCTGATCACTGCCCTCATTTTCTCAGTCAGAAAATTTTTCATCCATGTTAGAAGCTTACCTGTCACCCCTTCAATATTTTCCAGTTTCCAGAACAACCTCTTAAGTGGAACTCTGTCGAAAGCCTTTTTTAGGTCCAGATAGATGCAGTCAACCCAACCATCTCTTTCTTGTAAAATCTCTGTGGCTCGATCATAGAAACTGAGTAAATTCGATACACAGGATCTTCCAGATCGAAAATCATACTGTCTGTCTGATATTATATAATTTCTCTCCAGGTGTTCTACCCATTTATTTTTTATTATTTTTCCAATATTTTCACTATTACACTTGTCAATGATACAGGTCTATATTTGAGGGGGTCTTCCCTGCTGCCACTTTTGTAGATTGGAACTATGTTAGCCTTTTTCCACACGTCTTCTATGACTCCTGTACACAGGGATGCCTGAAAGATCAGGTGAAGTGGAATGCTAACTGTATTCACCTAGTTGTGTTTACGGGGGTTGAGCTTTGCTCTTTCGGCCCGCCTCTTGACTGTCAATCAACTGTTTTACTAACTACTATTTTTTTTCTCCACACCACACACACACACACACACCCCAGGAAGCAGCCTGTGACAGCTGACTAACTCCAAGGTACCTATTTACTGCTAGGTAACAGGGGCATTCAGGGTGAAAGAAACTTTGCCCATTTGTTTCTGCCTGGTGCGGAAATCGAACCTGCGCCACAGAATTATGAGTCCTGCGCGCTATCCACCAGGCTACCAGGCTCCCTAGTGTGTGTGTGTGTGTGTGTGTACTCGCCTAATTGTGCTTGCAGGGGTTGAGCTCTGGCTCTTTGGTCCCGCCTCTTAACCGTCAATCAACAGGTGTACAGGTTCCTGAGCCTATTGGGCTCTATCATATCTGCACTTGAAACTGTGTATGGAGTCAGCCTCCACCACATCATTTCCTAATGCATTCCATTTGTCAACCACTCTGACACCAAAAAAGTTCTTTCTAATATCTCTGTGGCTCATTTGGGCCCATTGTGTGTGTGTGTGTGTGTGTGTTAGAAAGATATACATGTAGTAGATATAATAGAGGAAAAATAGATTGGTTAGAAAGGCAGGGTCCAAGAGCTAACAGCTCGATCTGCAGACACAAATAGTAAATTCAAATAGTAAATACACATATACATGCATACATTCATGTATGTTAGTAGACTCTGTTGTCGTGGCATGCACGTTTTAAAGCATTAAATTTTAACACTTGCCTTTACTGACACCCAACTTTTCTCAGACTTATTTTGTATAGTGTGTGATTGTGTGAGCTTGAGTCAGTCGTCAGTGACTAACACCGGCACCTGCTATAATTAGACCAGCTAATTGTAAGAATATAAAATTCTTAACCTGTTGAGCATTTTGATGATTATCTTTCTTAAATTTTATTGTACCTTTATTTGGCATAAACTACAGACATAGGACTTGAATAGTTATTGCAATTGCAAGATTAGTTATTGTAATTAATGCTGTATAAGACTGTGTGTCAATATTAGTTATCTGTATTGGGCTGATGTCAAAAAATATATTAAGCGAAATATCTTCAGCCATTTTATTTTTGCACAGGTTGAAGAGTGCCACCCCAAGAAGGAGGCCTATATTAGTAATGACTCTGTTGTGCAGATGTTGGCTGAGCGGTGTCACACCTTGGAGCAAGCCAACAAGAAGCTTCAGAATGAAGCTCGTGCACAGCAGCGCCAGTATGAAGTTTGTCTCGATCGTGTTGCCACTCAAGTCGTCCAGGCACTCCTTTCCCAGAAGGTGAAACATAAATGTAATGTGAACAAATCCACAAGGGCCGTGACGAGGATTCGAACCTGCGTCCAGGAGCATCCCAGACACTGCCTTAATCGACTGAGCTACGACAGGGTTAAAAGGGTTGAACCTGGACGCTGGTTCGAATCCTCGTCACGGCCCTTGTGGATTTGTTCATTTGATGCATCACGTTAGTGTGATCTCTGTGTGTGATAAATGTAATATATTATAATAGGGCTCTGACTTAACATGATCTTACTTATGATGACTCTTACGCGTGACAACTGACAACAGAAGGCATTGTGATGGTGGTGGCAGTGTGTGGTGGGCATCTTGCATTTCCTCAGTCAACTTCTGTGTTCCAACTCAAGATCACTGTGGCATCCAGGAGCGATTGATTCTTTTTTTTAGTAAAAGGAACTTAATTGTGATTGAGTATGTTGGTTGTAGTGTTCCAAGGCCAAGAAGAATGAGAGCCATACTATTTACATTGAAGGTGGACATAGCAGATTGCTCATAGAAATATGGAATATTAACCCTTAAACCGCACAAAACATACATGTACGATTTGACATTACTCAAGTTTTTAAAAACTTGCACAAACACTTTCTAATTTTTTGTGCATAATCAACTAGGCAAAAGCTTCAACGTTCTCTAAATGATCACAATGTAACTTGAAAAACAAAAGAATCATAATTAATTTTAAAATTGAATATTGAAAACTTCAGATTTTCAAATCGGAATAAACGAATATGAACTATCACCATTTGTTCATTTGGTGTTGTTATTCTCTCAGAATAACATTATGATTTTCATTTTCATCAAATTAGAATATAGGTTTTCAGTATAGTTTACTGTAAAAAATCGTAAATATGGCATTTGAAATAATGCGGCAAATTTAGACCCCCCAAAATTATAACTCCAAATGTATAAAGTATATGAAAAATCTATTTTGAAGGGCTTGTTTAACAGACAGCTGAGCACACAATGCCAAAATAGGGAGAATCGATCAAAAACTGGAATTTTAGAAGTTGAAACTCTTAGTTTCAGAGATAATTGAAATTGAAGTTATCAGCAATGAATAAAGGTAGTTTTAATTCGTTAACTTAATTGTATGTTTTAGTAAACATTGTTTGGCATTCATACTCGAATATGTGAAAGTTGTAGGTCAATATGTGTTGATGCCAAGAAAAAATAACCCCCCCAAAACACAAAATATAGGGATAATTATAATGATTTAGGAGATATATTTAGGGTATACTTTATATAAGTGAAAAAGCCTTAATATGGTCCCTAATCAAAACAACCTAAAGAGACAAACAAAATAAGAGTTTGAAATCTGAGAAAATAATCAGCCAAAAAAATTCAAAGTTCCAAGTTCTGCGAGTTGTGACTGATTTATTTGTTGACCCATTCCATTCTATCTTCACATAGTTAGGGAAACACAGGCGTTTTCAGGATGTAAAGGTTACAACAAAATCACATAATAAACAAAGGAGAAAAAAACTAAAATCTTAAAAAAAAAAAAATCCCTTAAAAATTTTGTTTGGGGGACATTGATGAAAGTAACAGGAATTACCATTGGACAATGTATTTGTATGATATATAACAAAATAGAGCATAATAACATAGTTATTCATTATTATTTGTGTTATTATGTATTACTCAGCAATGGTATAAAGGCACCAGCTGCATATCCACTTTGTGGGCACTTCTTACGACTACTATTCTTCTTTGTGCGTCGGACAGGTGCTTGTATCTCTCTATTACAGCATTATCACTCGGTTCCAGTTAATAGGAGCTGTTCTCCTTATCTTGAGGTTATCTTGAGATGATTTCGGGGCTTTTTAGTGTCCCCGCGGCCCGGTCCTCGACCAGGTCTCCACCCCCAGGAAGCAGCCCGTGACAGCTGACTAACACCCAGGTACCTATTTTACTGCTAGGTAACAGGGGCATAGGGTGAAAGAAACTCTGCTCATTGTTTCTCGCCGGCGCCTGGGATCGAACCCAGGACCACAGGATCACAAGTCCAGCGTGCTGTCCGCTCGGCCGACCGGCTCCCCAACATCCTTAACAAAATGTTCATATTTTTTAAAAATTCGTCTGAAATCAATTTCTGAAAATATTTTTATGAAAGTTTCATGACACTGAAGCCAATAAGTTGGAGATTTGTTTAAAATTTTAAAGTTATTTTTACATAATTCAAATATTTTTTGCTTCCGAGCCCCCAATATTCGTGGTTTAAGGGTTAATGTGGAATGCACATGTTCATGAAATAAACTACTTAACAATTGGCACCATTATCAAAGATGACTCTAGCATTATAGTATGTATGAATGGTTGAGCATTAATACATTCAGTAATAATTATCAATCAGTGCAGTTATTAATTCTGACATGGAAAGGCTTACATTGTCACATTTTACTGACTAATTCTCCATTAATTAAACCATTCAATAATTATTATATCCATTAAGGTAATTCCAACAATCAAAGTACTGTAAATAAAATCAGTGTTCAACTCTCCTTATATTTAAAATGTTTTTAAATGTTTTTTTTTTCATGTTTCGAGAACCTAATTCCATTTATAGGGTATAAATTAATTTTAAAATTAAATATTGAAAATTTCAGATTTTCAAATCAGAATAAAAACAAATTTGAACTATAACCAACTGTGATAGTGTAACAAACGGTGTGGTATGGTGTATGGTGACACGTATATTATATTCATAGATCAACCAAACAGTGTTCTTGCTGTTATTACGTTATATATCACTATCAACATTTATATGCACCCTAACAAACTAATAAACAGTTCTGGTGGGTATGGTGATGAAATCAAAACACAGCATGGAGCCACATGATACGAGCAGAGGACACCAGCAGTGACACGATGCAAGACAATGCCTCCATTATTCTACACGTCTCACTTTGACTAGCTACAAAACACTGTTATTACCACATTCTTATCACAAACTTATTAAATTCTTGACACAATCCTGAATGTGAATCCATTTCAATAGGGTTTTTATTGTGAATGAACATAAGGTCGTTTCATGATGCGTAGATGCAGGAAACAATGGCTGGGTGCTGTGTCTTTACCTCATGCTGTGAATATCATAACTAGCATTGTATTCACTGATATCTGAATGTTGTACATAGTCTTTATCACAGTCAGGATCACCTATGACACTATCAGTAGCAGTATGACACTATCATCCTGCAGTTTCGGGAGACTAAGGAATTGCGCTCTGGTTGTCGAAGCTGCAATATCCTCTTCAGGGCGCAAAGCCTGTGTAGGTCGATATGGAGGAGAAGCTGTTACCCTTGCATCAGGTTCCCCCTCTCCATGTTACTGAAATTTTTCAGTGGAAAGGCAAAAGCCAATACGCTTGGTTCCAGCACCGTCGCCGGAGCTGCCAAAACGAGGTTGAAGTCAACAACGAACTGCCTTAGGGGGCTCAACTCTGGATTTTTCCTCGAAGTTGACTCCCGAAGCCCGTGCCAAAAGTGGGTATGGCCGCGAGGCAGTGGATGTTTGAGATCTTGGTTTTCCTGTCCCTAGATGCTCTGCCATTCCAGGCTGTCGAGTCCCATCTACCTGGAGCAGTTGGTTGTAGCGCGCCAAAGGCTCATGCACGAGGACGAGGACCTGAAGGACTGTCCCTGGTACTACTACTCCTGCAGCAGGCTGGTAGAGGGCCCTGCAGACTGAGAGTCCTCCAGGGACTACTACTACACACAACTCAAATATTATATCATCATTATTATTATTAAAATATTAATGTAATAATATATAATAATTATATTATAATAATATGTAAAGATTCTAATATATATTATTATAATATTAAAATAATAATTATATATTATTACAATATTAACATTATAATAATGATGATGATATTATAATAATATTTGAGTATCAAATCAAATCAACTATCAACACAAAATAATTTGTTACCTATTTTATTCCTCATTACTAAGTAGTGCTGTGACCCCTAGCTGCACAGTGGTGCTTTGCGTTGCTCCTTCATGCACCAATCTTGGTCGATCACTCGGTACTAAGACGCTCCCAGCCAGCACGATGATGACGATTTTTTTTTTCAAGATCGCATCTGTTTCATGAAGTCCTGAGGCACAGGATGTGAGCCCTGTGTACTCGTGGGAGTTTTGAATCGCTCCCTATACCTAAAAGTGCCATATGGCACTGCACAGTTCAGTGGTTAAGGGACAATTTAACTTAACCTAAATAAATATATCAGACACGTGTTCTCTGGCCTGTACCTGGATCTACTTACATGGATCTCCAGGTTATGACCTCAAGATAGATATCATCTCAAGATAAGGGGTACACAGACAAGGTTACTCTCAGAACAGAAGGGGGGCACTAAAATCAAGGGGTACTTAACTCAGTAATCATCTAGAGAACTTAGAGTAGAAGAAGTGGAGAGGGGGATGCCCCGCCAATACAGGGGTACCTCAGCTTACGAATTTAATCCGTTCCCAGAGACGGCTCGAAAGCCGAATATTTGTAAACTGAAGCGAATTTCCCCATAAAAAAATAATGTAAATTAAATTAATTTGTTCCAGACTCCACAAAAAATGAACTTCAAAGTAAATTTTGTACCCAATTCACCCAAATCTTCAGTACTAAAATATGTACAAGTTATTACTTACCTTTACTGATGACTTGTGTTGGCGTATGGAAGACGGTGGGGAGGAGAGGTGGTAGTGTTTGGAAGGGGAGTCCCCTTCCATTATAACATGAGGCAGTGATAACTTCTCTTGGGGTACACTCTCTGGCACGTTTTGCCTGCATACCACCACGATCATCTGCTTGTGGCTCACTGCTTGATTATCCCACTAAAAACCTGTCTAGCGACACTTGTTTTTCCCTACATTGTAACACTTGTCTGAAGTGAGACATCGCATTATCATTAAAAAGGTTAATACAATGGCCTGCTACAGCTTGATTTGGGTGACACTTTTCAGCAAAACTTTGCAATTCTTCCCATACTGCACACATTTTCTTAATAAATGAGGAAGGGACGTACTCTACATCAGCAACCCTCTTAACCATCTTCTTTTGTGTGGTTTGGTCATCATTGGTTGGGCTGTTTAACTTTACTAGTCTTTTTTTCAGGTAGGTTTTGGATGTTTTGTGATGTTTTCATTGTTGTGGACTGTTAACTGGTAGAAGGTTGCTCAGGGATTCTCCCATGCTCCTCCATCTGAGTAAGGGGGTGGGCAAGATATTAGTACAGTAGTTGCTCCTGGTAGGCCAAGTCAATCTCAGGAACCTGATATTATGTTGGGTCCCCTGAAGTTCCAGTGCAGTCTTAGATGCTTCTGACGTACCACCCTGAAACGACCATTTCAATATATTCAACATTATTTTAATGAGGATGAAATGAAGACAATATTGCTCATGGACTAATGATATTTAACAGAGTCATCAGGAGCAGTGTATCAAGTTAGCTCACCAGGTACAAGATTTAAGACGACAGAATGCTGCACTGTCTACCCTGGTGGGACCTGCTGGGACGCGACAGACTCTGCCTTGCTCTCATCGTCATCGCTGCCCACCGCCACCACCAACAAATCCTACTAACTTCTTGAGTTTACCAACATCACTCACAAGAAATAGACAGGTAATGTTTATGGAAGTGTTGTGCATTTGCATATTTTACTGAGATGAACTAGTTATTCCTTTGATTTGTAACTAACCTTTTGGGTCGGATTAGTTACAAAAGTATATGTTGGTCGGCAGGTTTTCCATTTGTTCTCGTTAGGAATCCTGGATATCCTGGATCTAGTTTGTTAACACTTTCACGCCCCGGGCCTGCGTTCTGCGCGTATGCACGAACTACTCCTGGTGGTGCGGTCGAGTTTGCGGCGACACTGAAATGTGTACTGTATACTCGTTTCAGTTTTCTCACCTTAATTTTCATGCTACATCGTTTTGGTATCATTGTGTTCGCAATAGAATTCCCTACAGGTGTATATTCATATAATGTCCAAAAGCCCACCGTGACTCCCCACAGCAAAGCCTAAAGTCTGTAAAAGTTACCCGGGAGCGCACAAAATCAGGAAAAATGTGTATACTCGTTTCAGTTTTCTCACCTTAATTCTCGTGCTACATCATTCGTTTTGGTATCATTGTGTTCGCAATTAAATTCCCTGCAGGTGTATATGCATATATTGTCCAAAAGCCCGGCGTGACTTCCCTTAGCAAAGCCTAAAGTTACCCGTGAATGAGCACCAATTGGCACACCCGCAACCTAATGTGTATACTGGTTCAGTTTGATAACATTAATTTTCGCGTTACGTCTTTCGTTTTGGTATCAAATTGTTCGCAATATAAAGGCGCGTATTTTAAAACTAGTCTCTTAATAATAGCGCAATAAATGGAATTTTAACAAATATTTTAAATTTTGTATGCTCATCATAACAAAATTATTTATATCTTGAGGTTATCTTGAGATGATTTCGGGGCTTTTTAGTGTCCCCGCGGCCCGGTCCTCGACCAGGCCTCCACCCCCAGGAAGCAGCCCGTGACAGCTGACTAACACCCAGGTACCTATTTTACTGCTAAGTAACAGGGGCATAGGGTGAAAGAAACTCTGCCCATTGTTTCTCGCAGGCGCCTGGGATCGAACCCGGGACCACAGGATCACAAGTCCAGCGTGCTGTCCGCTCGGCCGACCGGCTCCCTTTCTCCCATATCTTTCCAGTGGTCTGACATCAATTTTCTTGTTACATCGTTCATTTTAGTGTCAAATTGTTACCAATCTAAAGGTGCACATTTTAAAACTAGTCCCATAATACTAGCACAATAAATAGAATTTTACCAAATATTTAAAATTTGGACCAAAAAGTATTTATAATCTTTCCAGTGTTCTGACGTAAATTTTCGTGTTACATCTTTCATTTGGGTATCAAATTGTGCGCACTCTAAAGGCGCTCATTTTAAAACCACTCCCAGATTGATTGGATAAAATTTAAATTTTTAACAAATATTTTAAAATGTAGACATCACTCGCGTCACCAACTCGGACTCGAGAGAAAAATTATGGACGCCAAGGGCATTACAAGAGTGCAAAAGTGTTAATTTTGTTAACATTTAATAATACAATATCATTGCTGAATTATATATTTAAATTAAGGGTATGCATAAAACCCGTCCTTATACTATACACTCCTAGTAATTACAGACAAATGTAAATTTGCTCAGTTATTTCATGCTTTGCTGACAGAAGCTAAATTTCTTAAATAGATGAATGTCAGAATTTATTAAATTTCTTCCTGTTTAAGCTCCGTGCTGCACCACATTTATTTTGACATTCCGGTGGTGCGCCAAAAATAAAGTGTTCCCCCAATTTTTTTTCTTTGTAAATTGTTAAAAACCCATCCCTGAACATGTACATTTAAAAAAAAATAATAACAACAACAATAACAACTTACTTTGACTGTGGGGACATGGAGAAAGTTCGATGTGACATCATTAAGGTCTGTGCGACTGTACAGGAAGCTCCCACAGGCTCAATGTGTTCACGGATGCGTCGTCTCTCGGCTGGAGCTTTGTAACCAGTGCTCACCAGGCCGGCCAGGGGTGGTGGGGTCCGTCCTTCCGTCGGCTCCACAGCACAGTGCGGGAGTGGGCGGCAGTGTAGTTTGTGCTTTGGAGGGTTCGGGTCGCCTGTGGATCGACGATCCGGCTCCATTCGGACTGTTCCCCAGTCCGAATGGCAATGAACGAAATGAATGGCAATGAAATGGCAATCCCCCAGTTCAGGCAATGAACCAGTGGTTCATTGCCTGAACCGAGGGGATTTGATGTGGTCCTTGTCTCTTTAGGGTTGGTCGTTTTGGGTGACTCATTTGCCGAGTTCTCGGGGTTTGGCTCTCCTGGCGGTTCACATCCAGGGGGTGTCCAGCGTCCTAGCAGATGACCTGTCCTGGTTCGTTCCCCTATCCACGGAATGGACAGTCAATGCCGACTCATTCAGTTGGCTCTGCCAGTTGTTCAGGCGCTTGGAGGTGAACCTCTTTGCGTCGGCGTGATTGAGGCGTCTTCCAGTATATATGGCACCCTTCCCTGACCACGAGGCTGTCGGGATTGACGCTTTTCGGCAGGACTACTTGAGGTGTAGGTTCCTGTACCTCTTCCCCCCAGTTCAGCTGTTGCTCCAGGTCCTGGCTCGCTTGCAAACTTACCAGAGACGAGTAGTCCTCTTGGCCCTGTGGTGGCCGGCCCAGCCGTGGTTTCAGGCGCTGCTTGCCCGGTGTCTGAACCTGGAGGTTTTTCCGCGGCTCCGGCTCTTTCAAAAGATCTGCCCTGTCCGTTACGGGACTGGTTTCTCTTCTCGAGTCTTTGCGTTTGGTATTTTTTACTCGAGTTTATCACCATCTGTACGGTGATCAGGTGGCCTCATTGATGGTGTCCAACCTGCGGGCTTCATTTCGGCAGCAGTATGAAGTTTCCTGGCAGTCCTTCCGTTTCCTTTTGACTCTTCGTCCTTGTACTTCGCTTTCGGTTTGGGTGGTGTTGTCCTTTCTCTCGTGGTTGTTCCAGAACTGCCATCTTATGCTGAATACTGATGCCTCGTATCGTGCAGTGCTGGCGGAGCCGCTTCAGCTTGCTTTCGGTATAGAAGTTACTTCTGCGCCGTTTTGCAAGCTGTCTCGTGCGTTGTTCCATCTCCAGCCTGCTCATGTGCTGCCTGAGCCGTCCTGGTCTTTGGACAGAGTGCTCTCCTATATCTCTTCTCCTCAATTTGTTGTGACCCCTTTGGTTCAGGATTGTTTTTCGAAGGCTCTTTTTCCTGTTGGCCTTGGCCTCTGGGGGTCGGGTCGGGGGGCTTCATGCTCTCCTCCAGCGCAAGGGTTTCTGCTCTTATGGTTGTGGAGATAGGTTTATTTGTCTGCAGCAGTCTCCTTCTTTTCTGGTGAAGAATGGGACTGCTGCTTTCCAGAGGGGTCCTTGGGTTGTTGATGCTTGGTTGGTCAGGCCGGGGGTGCGTCATTTGTTGTGTCCGGTTGTGACCCTTCGCCGTTATTTGCGCGCCACGGCTTCTGTGTCCTGGGATGCGCTTTTGGTTGATCCAGGTTTCCTTTCTTCCCTGTTCGTGGGTACGGGTCTCTCAGGTCGTCCGCAGGGTTATTAAGTTTAGCCAGCCTGCGGTCTATCCCCGTGCCCATGACATTTGTAAGTTCGCTGCTCATGCTGCCATCTTTGGGAACATGTCCTGGGCTGACATTCAGGCACGAGGTTTTTGACGGTCAAACAGGGTCCTGGCTGCACGCTATCTCGTTAACGTTCCTGGGCCCAGTCGGGCCTGTGTCGCTTTGGGTCGGCGGCTGCAGCCTGTCTCGACTTTGAGTTGAGTTGTGGAGCACCGACCACCTCCCGGTTAAGTCCCCTTCTTTCCTTAGTCTTTTGATGAAGTCCTATAGCTCCAGGGAACCTCTGGGGCTCACCCAGAAAATGGCGTTTCATTACATTCAAAGTTGGTTTTTTGAACGTGGAGGTAACATTGTTAATGTTTAGAAACAGAGTTGAGAGTAGACTTATTTTTAGATGGAATATCTCCTGCAGGACTTTATTTAACCCTTACTTATACTTGATAAAGTCCTTAAAGGTATATGTCACCAGCAGTAAAGTCTGCTCTGAACTAGATGTTTCTCTACTTCATTGTCAGCATACTAATCTGTTCAATCAGCCTTCCATTATTATAAAAGATGGCTTTTGATGTTTCGTGTATGAAGCAGTGTCATTTTCTGGCTATTGTACTGACGCTATCATAGTCGTGATTATTAAGAATTGATGTCTCTTCAAGTTATTCATGCTATATAACAATGAGTGCCTTAAAGTTTTTTAATTGTGAATTATGCAAATTTTTATTTAATTTTATATAAATTTAGTTTTAGTGGTGCCATTGCATACTCTATGCTCAAACAAATAATGATCCATGAATAAAGTCAAATGATGTGGTGACTTTGTCTTTGTAAACAGGAGAATGAGGTGTGGCCATCAGAGGGATGGGTTGCTTCATGGCATGTAGAAGAGAGCAGCAGAAGTCACCTGGGTGACCACACTTCCTCCCAGGGTCACTTTCACTCCAGCCTCCACATGTTATCAGACACCAGTATTCCAACCACACTCTCACTAACAGATCACAATACCACCACGTCTAGTAGTGTTCGATTAGGAGAAGATTGCTATACCCCTCAGGAAAGATTAGCATCTACAACAACGACAATCACTACCACAAATTCCTCCACAACTACTTGTTGGTATGATATAATCACCTCTCTTAGTGCTACCACCTCTCCTCAGGGCACAGCAGTTGTAAATACCCAAGATTCAGCAGTAACTCCAAGAATATGTGATGGATCCAATATTTGGAGTCAGCCAGACCAAGTAATGTCTGAAGTAGGGAGAGCAAGTACTAGTAGTAGCAGCATCTCAGAATCTCCAGTTCAATCCTCTTATGATTCACATGCCATTATTTTTTCAAGAGAGACCGGAGTTAGTTATGCTTCTAATGGGTGCGAGAGATCGTGTGAAACACGGATGTGTGCGACTCCCCTTCCCGACAGCGACTCTCCTTCCAGCAAGTTTTCACCTCTGTCTGTTGAATCTGTAAGTACCAGCTTCACTAACTCTCCTGACCAGAAAAACTGCAAAATATTTCATGCCAAACTTGATAACCTTGCCTTTGATAAAGCAAAGATAAAAGTTGTCCATGATGAAGAGTTGTTAAGTAAATCTCCATGTGAGAAAAATGCAAATATAGTAGTGAATAGTGTTAATACAGATACAATTTGTAGTATACTTCAAGTAAAAGAAAAATTGATGAAATCCTTAACAGAAACTGAGAATAGTGACTTCACCCTTGATTTATCAGTATTATCATGTGAGGATAAGAACAAAGTAGTATTGAACAAGAATCTTGTCAAAGTTAGTTTAAAGAATTGTGGTAATGAGACGAGCGTAGGTGAGGAAATTATGGAAGGAACAACTAAGGATGAGGGTTACTCCACAATGTCCAGTGATGTGCAAGCAGATGTCAAGGATTGTATTACCACTTGTTCTGTTACCACTGTTCAAGAGGAACCTCTTGCACCCCACTCCAGTTGAATGTACAGATCAAGACTTAACAAATACTATGAAAGAGAGTCTTTCCAGAAAAGGGTCCAATAAAAGCGATACTAATTCCTTAGAACGAAACGTGGTTAAAGAAAGAAAAATTTCCTCGGCTGCTAATGCCGAGTATTGTGATGGGCTTCGCATTATATACGATGAGAAGACAACAATTCAGATGTGTTTTTTTATACCCATTCAAGAGCCAGAAAATGAAAGCTTATATAGACATAGTTATCACGTGACTTCTTGTGTACGGAGAGATAGACCAGTTCGTTGTTATTCCGATTCTCAGTTATATTTAGAAAGAAGAAGTGCTCATAATCCCAAACCATTGACTAGCTTAGAAAGACATGTTTCTGAAAAAGATCTCTCAGATAGGTCTCCATCAACAGAGGTGGTTTTAGAAGAAGCTAATAAAAGTAGGAGTTTAAAGCGATCATCAGGGCATGCCAGTCTCAAAAGAAGTCAGATGTATGCAAAAGAAGAGCACACTACTTCAGGTAGTAGTGAAGAATTGTGGCCTTTAGAAGATAACCAGAGAAAGTACCTCTCTCCTACCTACAGTCATGCGAGCTAGAGGACTGGTCACTTGACTTATCTTCGGAGTACCTGAGTGGGGCATGTGGGGAGGGTGAGGGAAGTGAGAGTGTGGGAACTAGTGGTGCTCATCATGGCTCGCTGCCGTCCATTCAGGAGGCTACCCCAGAATTAGAGGAAGACAATAATGAGTTCCTCTGGAATGGTGCTACCTATTTTAAAGCAGATTTAGATTTAAATTGGTCAAGCAAAAAGAGCTAACCAAAAGTTGGCAGCTAGATCATTCTAAAGAAAGTCATGTTGTTTTGTCTCCCAGATCGGGATGTTCGATCAACCGGCCCGTTTGGTCAAGTAGTGAGCAACTGTCGTGCTGCTCTGAAGGGATTTCTAAGTGCAGTTCAGACTTTGAAAACTTTTGTGAACAGATTTGTAATCTGCCCGAGTTAAAGAGAGTATCGTTTTGTAGTAGTGAGGCAGGTGGTCAAGAAGCATCGAAGGCAGCCAGTCAGGAAACCTCCAGTGTGGGGGAACATGAGGAGGAGCTTGCTGATGATGTGTGTGTTGATACTGTTTTTTACTAGAGATTTCTACCGCCTTGTTAAGTTTGAAAGTAATAAGAGTTTAGCAGCATCGTCGAAGAGCTTAGCTACATCAGATGGATTATTAACTATTGAAAAGTTGCAAGACTTAGAGTCAGGAGGAACACACAAAGAAGCTTTAGCCTCAGTTCTTGGCTTCATTGCTGAACAGCACAAGTACTGTAAAGAAAGAGAAGCACAAGATGAAAAGTTAAAAGTCATTCTAGAGATTTACTAAAATAGCGAACACAATTGAAAACTCTGGATCTCCATTAGCTTCAGTTCTACTTCGGGGAACATTTCCTAAAATATCACCGAGAGAAAGTTCTACTGATATATGCAGTACTGCAGATGAATTTTCAATGCGAACGTTGCCATCGCAGCAATGGAAACCCACTAGTCGAGGTTCGCTCAAGGCCAAGGTTCCCCCTCCTGTCCCTGCAAAACCAAAATCGTGTCTTCAACAAGACCCACAAATAGGTGCTACCAGCAGTAACTGTATTCCTGCCAGATGTCCCTCTACTGCTACAACCTCTTCCCTCCCAGTTGTGCCACCGTCTACCCTTCCAGTCTTGCCGGCCATTTCTCCACCGGTACCTTCTGTGCCTTCTCGGTCATCTAGTTTGGCCCTCAGGTTATACCTGCTTGTGAAGTGGACGTACCACTCACTCATGTTCCCAAGGTGCCCATCAGGAGTGCCTTGCACCTTCCTGGTACAAATTCCATCACCGAGAAAGTAATATATAGTACACCGGCAGATGGACCTTGTCAACACACTCCAGTGCCTGACCAAAATGTTAGCAATGTACCTACACTGCCAGTGGTTGGTGGTCCTCCTGTGCCCCACCGTTCAACTAGCATGTCATTTACTTGTAATGTGTTACCAGTTCCAGAGCACAAGGTGTGTCTAACAGATTCTCCACCTGTACCCAAGCGCGTAACAAGTCGTGCCCTACCTAAGCCTCCGTCAGCTCATGCAAATCAATTGCTATTAAAACAGATCTCAAATGGCTGCAGTAAACCTCTTGGAGGCAGCTTGGAAGGTAAACGTCGTAGTTTCATTAAAGAAACGCTGGGCTTGTCTAGTACCAAGAGACCACAAAGTGATTACTGTGAATTGCCCAGCTTAAGTGAAAATCCTGCTGGGATGTTAGAGGAGCTACAGAGGATGGCAAAGGTAGAGGAAGAGGAAGAGAAGAGGAGAAGATTAAGACCTGGAGGCAATGCCGGGCTAGAAGCCACTAGTCCGGGCGACACAGTTGGGCTGGGCACTGGCTGGGTCAGGGTCCAGCCGCACGTAGATCTTCAGGACCCACAGGTATGTGAAAACTTTAATACTCTACTCTTTATTCTAAATCATTCAAAAGTTCTGACTGTGTTTTCTTGTGATTAAATATTACAAAATGTTGTAATTCATTCCATATTTTATTATAAAACTAGGGTATAGTGATAATCTAGATTAGGTACATTGTCCCACATTAGTGGGTCAAGGAACTGGGTATAATGATGGTCTTGAAGGCTGTTTCATAAAACATGTTGGGAACGCTTCCTTCCCTGACATTGTTTTAGTTAGTGTTATGGGCTAAATGATCATGGGGTCATTGCTTAATTTTCTGATTAATATTTAATATAACTACGTAAATGGGAATTTGATTTAGGAAATACCTATATGCATAATAATAATAAAAATAAAAGCATTTACATGAATTCAAATTTATAATGGTTATTACCAGTAATGTGGAGTTGTCACCACCAAATACTGTATTATCACATCAAAATTGATTTGTGCAGCTTAAATTATTATATTCCATTACCTATCCTAATGATTCAAATTTAATGAAATAATTTAATGAACAAGCACTTGAATTGAGAAATAACTATTTGAATTCTAATAAATATTGACTTAAAAACAAAATCCATCTTGAGTACAGTATGAAATCTTGGTGGTACAAGGTTTGGTCCTTGCACTGATGCTCTTTATCATCCTCATAGAAGACAGGAAAAAGCCACAGTTTTGTCATCCTTCGCACACACCACCAAAATGGCTATTAAATGTCAACAATGGATGACACAAGAACTGCAATCAGAACTAAAATATTTCAATAAATTGTCAAGTAACTCGGGTTATTTTCAAATTTTGTATAAAATCTCTTTTGTTTAACAAAACTGAAAAAGAAATTCCTGACATTTAAAACCTGTGTATAGCAAACTGAACTTTAAAACTTTATCCTAAAATTCTGAGTGTCTTAACAGAAAACGAAGAGAATAAATGGGGAGGTATATGTAACAGCCCCGTAAGTGCAATTATGTACTATGTATTGGCAGTCAGGAAATGTACTTATTACACTTAGTATTAAAATAAACAGTTCTTTTACTGCACCATTAGGGAGCCAGTCGGCCGAGCGGACAGCACACTGGACTTGTGGTCCTGTGGTCCCGGGTTCGATCCCGGGCGCCGGCGAGATACAATGGGCAGAGTTTCTTTCACCCTATGCCCCTGTTACCTAGCAGTAAATAGGTACCTGGGTGTTAGTCAGCTGTCACGGGCTGCTTCCTGGGGGTGGGGGTGGAGGCCTGGTCGAGGACCGGGCCGCGGGGACACTAAAGCCCCGAAATCCTCTCAAGATAACCTCAAGATGGTCGAGGACCGGGCCGCGGGGACACTAAAGCCCCGAAATCCTCTCAAGATAACCTCAAGATGGTCGAGGACCGGGCCGCGGGGACACTAAAGCCCCGAAATCATCTCAAGATAACTGTAGAATATGTAGAACATTTGAACTACTGTGACTATCTGAAAGCATTCATATTGTTCTCCTTGGAATGGATGAAAATGAGAGAGATCTCATGATATACACATGAAAGAACTGGAAGGTAAGGTCCCAAATCTGTACAATGAATGTACAACACACTGAAGTGAGATATATGATTGGAAGTGTAAAAATAAATTCTATGCCATAGTTCGTTAACATAATTAAAGAACATAGTGTAAACATCAGAGGCTGATGACTTAAACCGTCTTCCAATTAATAGAAATATCGTTGGAAAAACAGTAGAATTTTTCAAGAGAGAAATGGATAAATTTCTGATGTAGTTACCAGATCAGCCTTGCTGTGATGGCTCTGGGCTACAAAGATGCACATATCAGGCAATCCCAGAAAAGGCTGTCCCCCCATGAGAAGCAAATTCTGCAGTTGTGCAGTATATGGAGGCAGCTTCGTCTAGTTGTCGCTTGTCCTATGTCTGACTTGTTGGTTCTCCGGGGTGGCCGTGAGGGTCTTTCCCAGAAGGATCGTGCCAGGGTTTGGGGTTCCTTTGGTCATGGTAGGCCAGTGGTGCCAGTTTTGGAACTGATGTTGCCTTCAAAGCCAGCAGCGTCTGGTCGGTGTGGTGGTGATCGCTCTGCACGTTAGTCGGCTTCTCGTAAGGGGCGTCGGCCCAGCGGCCCTTATGGAGAGGGGGGATTCACGCTGTTTGCTTATGCCTGGTCCCACGTTTTGTGGGTGTTTCGGGTTGTTTCCTTCGGCCTGCGGTGCATTAGGTGGCTTCCCATCTTCGGGAGTTCGGAGTTCGTGGACAGGCCTCTTCTCTTGCTCTCTGTCAGGTACGCTTGGGCGTAATCGAAACAACCTTATCCTTCAGGTGGGTTTCACGCCAGTTTCCAGTCCCGAAATGGGACTGTACGGATCTGAGGTTTATTCTGGACTTGTCCCGTCTGGACCCTCTGGGTCTTTTGCCCCTCCTTTCAGAAGACCACTCTGTCCCAGGTCCAGCTTCTTTGGACCCGGTGGCTTGGATGGTGTCTCTGGACCACCGTGACTCATATTAGCACGTCCCGATTCATCTTGGGGTTCAAAGACTGGCTCAGTTTTGTCGTGGGGCGACAAGCTTACCTTCATTGCCTTCCATTCGGCTTGAATCGAGCACCTCATATTTTCACATGCCTTACCTGGGTCGTGGTAACCCGCTTGTGACTCCCGGGTCACATGTTGGTTACTCGAATAGCTGTGTGGGAGTCTGAACTTGCCTTTACTGTTTTACAGCCAGGTCGGGTCTGGTTTTGGCAGTTCTTCTGGTTTCTTTGGGGACCACTCTGCCACTCTCGCGATCACTGGGTTCAACCTCCAGGGGCCTTGCATCGGCTGCTGCGTCGCCGGCTTCCTCTTCGGGTTTTTCGGAGTTTAGTGTCTTAGCGCCTACCCGAGCCCTCGATCGATGTGTATCGTGCGGCGCAGGTGGAACCGCTGCAGCTTGTGTTCGGGGTGGATGTTACTTCCACTCTGTTTTACAAGCTTTCTCGTGCGTTGTCTCGGTGGGTGGGGGACGCGCTTTGGGTTGACCTGGTTTCCATTCTTCCCTGTTCCAGGGCTCGGGTCTTCCAGGTCATCCACATGATTATTCGGTCCCGCCAGCCTGCAGTCTATCCTCGTGCCCATGACGTTCGCAAATTTGCAACTTTAGCTGCCATTTTTGGTAATATGTCTTGGGCTGACGTTTGGGAATCATTTAACCATTACTTCATCAATGTTCCTGGTCCTAGTTGAGCGTGTGTCGCTTTGGGTCACAGGTTGCAGCCAGTTGTCTCGACTTCGAGTTGAGGTGCAAGTGGCAGCTGCCTCCTCAAATCCTTCTTTTATTTTTCTGTGGTTAGGTAGCTCCAGGGAGCCCGAGGGGCTCTCCACAGAAAACCAGTGTTGAATGTAATGAAATGCCATTTTATGGGTGAGTCCTGGAGGCTCCCTTGCAACCCTTCCTCCCTCCTGTAGGCGGTATTCATGTTTTTTATATTCAGCCTCAGGACTGGGGTGGATGGCTGGCGTGGGGTTTTGGGGCTTCCCCTTTCCCTCCCGGGGAGGGGGAGCTGTGCAGACAGCAGCATGGCGGCAGTTGTGACGTCTTGCTTGTTTGCTTGGTTTTGGATTGGGAGTTCTGCTTGATAGTTCAGCTTTCGGTAGCAATTTTAACCAGGTGGCATTTGTTTTGGGATGCCTACCTTTCTGGGTGCCTAACCCGGTCGATGGCAGACATAGAATTCTTCCAACCACAAGGGGTTTCTATAGGCCATTGCTCCTCGTGTGTCTCTGCGGGGGCCAGGTTGTGGCTCGTGATCCCCCGGTAGGCATAGTAATTGACCGATGCCACGGTTTAATACATACATATCAGCCCGGTAAGCTCCGGGGAGTCTCCGGGACACCCTGAAAATGGCATCTCATTGCATTCAATGCTATTCGCCTATTTTAAACAAATAGGCGAACATGAATGCAAATTCAGAGCCACACCTTTTAGGAGTTAATTGTTAGAGAAAATGGTCATACCCTCATTTGGCATTATGGCTATGCCAGTTAAGCTGATCAAATTGTATAGAGTATTATTAGTTTCAAGCATGTTTAATATGAGTACAGTGGTACCTCGGAATGCGATTGTCCCTGTATGCGAGGTTTTCGGAAGGCGAGGTGTATTTACTCCAAAAATTTGTCTCAGAAGGCGAGGGTTACTTCGGGAGGCGAGTTTGGACGCGAGTTTGTTGATACGCGTACAGCCGACCTAGCGCGTTCGTCGCCCCTCCGCCCCTCAGTTTATTATTGTCTCGCGCTCAGTGACTACCCCCACATCAATTCTTCTCGCGGATTTTCAGTGTTTTGTTGGATTTTTGGTGATTTGTCTATACAATTTGTTATTATATATCTCACCATGGGTCCCAAGAAAGCCAGTGGTAAGGATAAAGGCCAGAAAGCTCATGTGAGGATGACAATAGAGGAGAAACAAGAGATCATTCGGAAGCATGAGAACGGTACACGTGTTGTTGAACTTTGTAGGCAGTACAACAAAGCCACATCAGCAATATGCACTATACTTAAGAAGAAAAATAAGATTATGGGTGCTAAAGTGGCAAAAGGAGTAAGAACATTAACGGCACAAAGACCACAAATACTTGAAGAAGTGGAAAAGTTGTTATTAATTTGGATACACGACAAGGAGTTGAGGGGTGATAGTGTTTCGGAGGCCATTATTTGTGAGAAAGCCAGGGTGTTGCACGAAGACCTTCTAAAGAATACCCCTGCAACGAGTGATGCAGATAAGAAAGAGTTTAAGGCAAGCAGGGGCTGGTTTGAAAAATTTAGAAAGAGAAGTGGTATCCATAGTGTTACAAGGCATGGGGTTATGTGATGTGATTATGGAAGGGGACTCCCCTTCCAAACAGTAACTCCTCTCCTCCTCCCCCCTCCTCACCATCTTCCATACGCCTACAGCACTCGACAGCAAGGTAAGTAATAACTGGAACACAGTTTTGTAGGTTTATTTAGATGAATTAGGTAAATTAGGTATAAAAATTTAGTTTGATGTGGGGTTTTTGGGGTAGTCAAGAACGGATTAATTCATTTCCCTTTATTTCTTATGGGGAAATTAACTTCGGAATGCGAGTTTTCGGAAGGCGAGGCGTCTCCAGGAACGGATTAAACTCTTATTCTGAGGTATGCCTGTATGTGATCTTATCTTGAGATGATTTCGGGGCTTTTTTTAGTGTCCCCGCGGCCCGGTCCTCGACCAGGCCTCCACCTCCAGGAAGCAGCTAGTGACAGCTGACTAACACCCAGGTACCTATTTTACTGCTAGGTAACAGGGGCATAGGGTGAAAAAAACTCTGCCCATTGTTTCTCGCCGGCGCCTAGGATCGAACCCAGGACCACAGGATCACAAGTCCAGCGTGCTGTCCGCTCGGCCGATCGGCTCCCCATAATTGATAAGTGTGCATACTATTTTAGGCTTTGATGCCTTCTTTTAATCATTACTTAATGTTTTAGGCTCGAGCTAATCTGTTGGATGGGATGATGGAGTCGAGTGAGGGTTGCAGCTCGGAAACAGAGGAGGATGAGGTAGTTGGTCATCATTACTCTCAGCTTAGGTCCATGCATCGAAGTAGACGAAAACGTAAAGGTAATTACATTTATAAGTTTCTATTATTTTGCAGCTTAGAAATTAATGTTAAATAATTATAGAGATCAATTAGTACATGGTACAGATGACCATTTGTATAACATTGATTATTATTGTCATATGTTACTATGCTATCTTTTCCAGGAGTTGATATATCATTGCTGTGCACTCTGGTAATAATTAACTTTCAGAGAGATTATCATCACTAGTGTTAGTGCCTGTGTTTTGATTGAGAGAAGTGTTGTCAGTGGGCTGATGTACACCAGTCCATTACCCTTACATTGCTAGTGCTAAAGAGAATTATCACAAGTGCACTTTTGTAGCCGTTGTAAGTGGCAGGAGACAAGTTCCCTATTGGCTTAGTTTTGATGGTGAAACACACTGTTAACGTAATTAACCTGTGGGTAGTGTGGTAGTGTTCAGTTATTTTAAGAAATTAGTATTAAGTTCCACACACTTTCAATTAAACTCCTTTCCCCATACTACTATCACAATTCAATTATACGACTCCCTTATTCACTTAATAATTCTTGACACATCTCAAGGGTAGAGGTGCCCCAGAGAATTTCATCTTTTAAAAATTTTGATGTAGTAACCCATAGCGTTCTATGCCCTCTAGTGACTTTCATTTGGGCAGGACAATGCCTGACCACAAGAGTTTGATGTCATAGTGGAAGAGTTTATATCCTCTGGTTATTGTCTCGGCCACTGGCGTGTCAGTGTCTTGTTGTTAACTCTTTTTGGGAACTCATCCTGGACTGTTGCAAATGCCATAAGCAATTGCAGGTCTTCTGTGAGAAATTCCCAGGTATTACACCAGTCCTCTCTCTCTCTTTTTTCCGCAGATGGGCATAGGAGAGGAGGACTTCTGACTCTTAATGGACTTGAAATTTTCCATTTCACAAGCTCATCTTAAACCTTACCCAACTTCTTGTTTTTACAGGAATATTACTTCCTAATTTGTTTACAAATTAGCCCCCCCCCCCCCGAATTGTTGTTGGGTGAACAGAGGTGAATAGTTAAGGATTGGTGCCCAAACAACTCCCTCTGCACAGTGTTGGAACCTAGGTAAAATCTCTCATGAGGCATTAGTCCAAACAAACTGCCACTGCTCCATAGGAACTACGAACACTGCTTGGTTCATGGACAGGAGCATTGAATAAGGCAAGTGAGCAGCTGGCCAGGCAAGAGCATGTATTACAGGCCCACAAAACACACTCAAATCTATCATGAGTGTGTATTTGGCCATTCAAAGGTCACCATTTTAGTAATGGGTGTGTGTATGAGAGAAGAGTGTGTCACGTGGTAACTTTACCTAAAGAAGTCAGGTCGAGAGAATATGAAAGGGTTAATGACAATACAGTGTTTAGTCTCAATAAATTATGGAACATTATGTAGTAATTTTTGAGATAAAGTTATAAATAGCAGCAGGACAACGTAGAGGCTGGAGATAGCAAAGAGCCACAGCAGGGCTGTAGAACTCGTGAGACTAGCACTACTGCTGGAATTGTTGCTATAGGAGAAGAAAAGATATTTTTTGCTCAACCAATACAATAATCTGAGGAAGCTTTGTACCTGATATGACACTATACCTGATATCTACTTGATATACTATAGTGTAGTAGTTTAATTTGTTAAAGTAAAGAATATGCAAACTTTTTCTGTTTAGCAATTGCCGTTACACTCATTCAAATTTAAGTTCTACATTACTTCTTGCATTTGTTTATTTCAGCTTCTGTGGCAGGTGATGGCCTTAGAATTTGTAGTTGCTGGAGGAAGTCATTGGTTGTCTTTTGATCCATATTGGAGTTTGATTCCTGGTCCAGAGGATTTTCTCTCAAAATGGATAGTTTTCTTATTCACTGTCCTAGTATTTGCTGGACTCTCTTGCTCCTCCGGGGATTCATTTCTAGGTCCTTGTTTATGACTTGTAAATCCTTCCCCATTCCCAACTCTGTGCACGTTTTCCATTGTCTAATCTTTCCCCTAGCTTGGCTCCTGGACTCTCCTTAGTGTTTGCTTTAATATCAGTATCATGCTTATGAACTGCATTGCAAATCTTTTCAGTTCAGATCCACCTCCACCTCTTGACTTCATTTAGTTGGAAGGCAAACCCCTTTTTTTCCATGCATAAGTGGCAGCTCAGAGACTTAGTGGAAGAAACTTGGCTATGTGTCTAAAGTCCTTTCTTGGAGACACTTTTTGCATGGCAGTCACCTGTGTTATGTTGGCTCCTGCCATTCCGTGTGATATTGGAACATAGCAGGCCCTTGTCCAGGTGCCTAGGTTGTGGTGGACTACACAACTTTACCCACTTAGCAGAGGTTAACCATTTTTTCTATACTGTGTATGAGATTATCTGTGAGCTTGAAAAGATGATCTTGGGAACATAAGCTATTCCTAAGATGTTCACACTGATCTCACAGTCACTGTGATAGACTTCATGTAGCTCATTGTGTCTGCTGGCTTGCCATTTTGGATTTTTTCCAGGAGTCTGATTGGTCGCTCTCTCTCATGGTTTGCTAACCAGTTTTCTTTCCTCCGTTTAGCAGGGAGTAGGAAGGTGGTTTTGTGAGTTTTAGCTATATTGGGTGCTTTCTTTCAGCCCCTCAATCTGGTGTTTCTGGTGCAATCTACGGCTCCAGTACAGGTTTCTGGAAGTTTCATGTTCTTCAGACACCTGGATGGAATAGTAGTTCTGGGACCAGATTCACGAAAGCACTTACGCAAACACTTACGAACCTATACATCTTTTCTCAATCTTTGGCGGCTTTGTTTCCAATTATTAAACAGTTAATGAGCTCCGAAGCACCAGGGAGCTGTTTATAACAATAACAACAGTTGATTGGGAAGTTTTCATGCTTGTAAACTGTTTAATAAATGTAACCAAAGCCGTCAAAGATTGAGGAAAGATGTACACGTTCGTAAGTGCTTGCGTAAGTGCTTTCGTGAATCTGGCCCCTGGTATGCCTGTAGCCCCAGCCCAGCCTCTAGAGTTGCCATAACAGACAGAAAATGGTGTACTAAAACACTCAAATCTACTCTAACAATCAACCTAGGATATGTTTGTGAACTGCTATAATATATAATACCACTTTATTTGTCCGTTGGGAGTTTTGACATCAAAATGTGGTGCATTGTTCGAGAGGACAGGTGGACCTTTTTCACCCCCTTCCCTGTGAGGTGGAAGGGGTTTCGTTTGGCTGCTCATGAATGAAGAAGTGAGCTAGCAGGTATCCCAAGTGATCTGGGCTGCCACCTGGTGGCAGTCAGGCACAATATCGTTGGCATATATATATATATCACTACAACAGTCCTTTGCTTCATTACTTTTGGGTGTCTAATTTTCCGTTAACAGTTGCTTGTTTTGTTGTGCTTATGCTCTCTGGTGTTTCGTTCCTTGATTTTGAATTGATATATGATCCTTGTGCTCTTCTTGCCTCCTAGAGAGCTCAAGACTGGTCCTGGCTCCCGATAGGCAAGGGTGGATCTTGGAGATGTGGTTCATCGCCCTAAGATTTAGCTGGACCAGCACTTAGCTCGAGAAGCTGCTGAAGCCCCCCACCAGAAAAGGGCATTTCATTACATTAAAAATTTGATATTCTTTTTATGGGGATTTGGCTCCCTGGAGCTATCGGGCTAGTGTGATATATTAGACCGGCGCATTAGTCTAAGGAATTCGACCTACCAGGGACCACGAACCAGAACCTGGCCCCCTCAAAGAGGTTTCAGGGAGCAATGGCCCCCTGGTAAACCCCCTGTGGTTGGGTTTTTTCCTTATCTGCCATCGATTAGGGTTAGGCACCCAGAAAAGTAGGCATAACAAAACAAACCCCACATGGTAAAAAAAGTACAACGAAAACTGAAAAGAGAGGTAGAACTCCCTCCAATGCAGACGAGGAGTCACAATAACGTGGCTGAATATGTTGACCAAACCACACACTTGAAAGTGAAGGGACGACGACGTTTCGGTCCGTCCTGGACCATTCTCAAATCAATTGTCCAATCCCTTCAATCCAAGGAAACAAGCAAATGTCACACACCACTGCTGCATCGCTCGTCTGCGCAGCCCTTCCCCTCCCCTCCCCGGCTACTCAACACTCCAGTTTGTTAGCTAATGTGGTCCGGGGCAGATGTCTGCCCTGGACCACATTAGCCAGGTCTAGTTTGGGACTCTCGGACTGCTTCCATGTCTCTCCCTTCGAAGGCATTGCTGAGGCTGTGGTCCCACCTTTGGCTGTTTCTGGGGGGGGAGGGGTGAGTCCCGGGTCACTCGGTAATTGCTTGAGCAGTTGTGCAGAAGTTTGAACTTCACCGTTCTGGTCTACCTGCTGGGTCGAGTTTGGCTTCAGCGTCTGTTCTGGTTCCTTCGGGGACGCCCCTTCCACTTCTCTTGCGATCGCTGGGTTTATACTCTGGGGGCCTTGTGTCGTTTGCTGCGTTGCTGGCTTCCTCTTCGGGGTTTTCGGGTTCAGGCCTTGGCTCGTACCCGAGCCCTCGCTCGATGTGTTCATGGATGCGTCATTTCTTGGCTGGGGCTTTGTGACCAGTGCTCACCAGGCAAGCCAGGGGCGATGGGGTCAATCTTTCTGTTGGGCACACAGCACGATGCGGGAGTTTGTGGCAGTTTGAGTTTGGGTAACTTGGGTTCGACATCCAGCTCCATTCGGACTGTTCTCTGGTGGTTCATTGGCTGAACAGCGGGTGTTTTCTTTAGTCCTTGCCTCTTTGGGGCTGGTCACTTCGACAGGCTCGACTGCTGGATTCTCTGGGTTTGGCTCTTCATTGTTGTTCATATCGGGGAGTGCAACATCCTGGCAGATGGCCTTTCTCGGTTCATTCCTCTGTCCACGCAATGGACGGTCGACGCCGACTCCTCCTGTTGGCTCTGCCTGATGTATGGCCTCCCGGATGTGGACCTCTTCATGTTGGAGTGGTCTTGGCGTCTCCCGATCTATTTGGTGCCCTTCCCCGACTGCGAGGCTGTCGTGGTGGATGCCTTTCGGCAGAACTGGTCAAGATGGGGTTACCTGTACCTCTTCCATCCAGCTCAGCTGTTGCTTCAAGTTCTGGCTCGGTTAAAGTCCTACCAGAGAAGAGTAGTCTTTGTGGCCCCTTGGTGGCCGGTCCAGCCTTGGTTCCTGGCGCTACTTGCTCAGTGTGCGAACCAGGGATGTTTTCTGTGGCTCTGCCTCTTCCAGCGGGTCGGACCGGTCCGGTACACAACTGGTTCGGTCTTCTCCTCCGCTCTTCGCATCTGGTCTTTTTGAAGCAAGATTATCACCATTTGTGGTGGCTTCGTTGATGGTGTCCCACTTGAGAACTTCATCTCGACATCAGTATGAAGTTTTCTGGCGTTCTTTCTATCATTTTCTCTCTTTTTAGGTTGTCTTCTATTTCTGATGCCTAATATAGTGGCCCCCACCGTTTATGAGTTTAATCTGTTCCCAGAGATGTTTCGTAACCCGAAAGTTCACAACCCGAAACAAATTTTCCCATAAGAAATAATGTAAATTTAATTAATCTGTTCCACACTCCCAAAAATATTAACACTCGCGCTCTCGGCGCTCAAAAAAAATCAATACCCTAGATGCTTTCGGCACTTCGCGCCCCTACGCGTAAGACCGAAAAAGTGTACACTCTTTTGACTGTCCTGACAATAATTGAAGGCGCACGTATTTAAATTTGGTATCACTGTGTTCGCAATGAAATTGTCTATAAGAGCATACCTATAAAATGCCGCCCAAGCATAAGGAGTATCAACACCAAAAAAAAACTATGCAGATCACTCGCCGAGAGCGCCAAACAGCAACAAAATGTTTCCACTCTCTTAATGGTTGCGAAGCCTACAGTTGTCCTACATCGCTAATTTTGGTATCATTGGGATCGCAATAAAATTCTCTACACGGACATATGCATATGAATGTTTAATATAGGTAATTGCCCACCCGCAAGAGTGAGGGAAGTGGAGAGTAGTTAGCCGCGAGCGCACTGGCGAAAACACAGGGGGGAAATCATGCTTGGAAAGTTTATACATTTATACGTTTCCTGACCCTACTTTTCTATGTACGTATTTCTTTTTTATACCAATGTGTTCGCAATAAAATTTTCTATAAGATGAAATGTATAACATTTGTACAAAGCATGTGTAAGAGAAGCGCCAAATATCGAACCACGTCGCTCAGTATGCGTTCACGGCAGAAACGAACGCATTGTTTTCGTTCGTTTGATGTTTCTCATGTTTATACTTGTTGAAACATTTTATAATTTGTATGACAGTGATCGCAGTAAAATTCCCTACACAGACATATACATAACACATACAAATATTTCCCACGTGTTGGATATATCAACGGCTAAAGGGAACCCACTGCCACACGGCCGCCACACCCAGAGCCACACCCGCCACACCCCCAAACATACTTTGTGTTTTTTTTTTTTTACTCATAGAAGTTTATGTGATATAATATTCATTCTGGTACCAAAAAATTCGCAAATAAATTCTCTACAAAACGTATATAATACAACTTCTTATAGATGATAAAAAATTCCAAATAGGTGTACTTACCCTGTCTATGTTGATTGAAGATCAACAGTTGAGCATTTTTTCTTCACTCCACCATCTTCAGGCTTCTGATCCTGAAGTTGCTCATCTGATGTTTCTTAGGTGGAGTGAAGCTGTTGCCGGTGGTTATTTTTTCTCCACCCAAAATATCTTTCTTCGGTGGTACCTTGTGTAGCAAGGCGCAGCGCACAGTGCCACATCACAAGTTTTACATCCATATATCACGTCCCTCCTTTTGCCAGACTTGTAACAAACACGGCATCTTTTTTTTTAGCCAAGTGCACGAGTTCATGCGTCAACTTGTAGTTGAGACGTTGTTCTGAATCTATAATTCTTGTATTTTTTGGATTCACTGGAAGAATATTGTCTTCTACAGGAACCACCAAACTTGTAGTAGAATCTTCTATGAAATCAGAAACATCAAGTGGTTCTATGTCCTCAATGTCCATTTCAGAATTTGTGGTTGATGAGTGGGCTTTAGGTGTTGAGGTGAACAGAGGACGCCTAGCACCAGATGGCCCGGGTGTTGAAACTGCCGCGTCAGCAGGAGGAGCTGCGCTGGCATCTATGTCGGGAACATGTGGTATACTTGTTGTTGTTGGCCATTCCTTGCTGTTCCACGCCAATAAGGCTTTTATTCCTACTGCGTGAAACTCTAATAGTGTTAGTTTTTTTGTATCTGTTGAGTAGTGGTTATACAATGCGTATGCATTGTGCATGGCCATTTGCAGAAAATAGAAAGTGATCTTCTTGGTCCATTTGTGGGTTTTTCTTGCAAACTCATAATATTTGACCATTTGATCAAAATGATCAACACCTTTCATGAACTTATTGTAATCCACTATGGCCTTGGGTTTGTTCATTTTCACAATTTCTACTCCAGTTCTCCCGTCACCTTTACGAACGCGTTTCCTGCGCTGTGCTTGAGTAGTGTCGGCATTGTGGATATTGGTGATGACAGAGACGGGGCGCTTGTCCTTCCAAACTATAACAAAGGTGTTATCCTTACGCATGTATACGGTCGTGTCGGTTGCCATTTTACCCTTTACAACTTGTTGCAGATCCTTGGGAGCGCCACGTTGTAGTCTAAGTGTGCCACATGTGTAAACATGTGGAAGAACTTAGAAATGTGTTGGAACCGAGCAGACGACATAAACAAGTTGAAGAATCGACAATGCCACATCTGATTCGTCTGCCAGTACATCCTCATTGTAGGCATCTTCACTATGCCCATCAGTATGCACAGGGCCAAATATCGGGCCATTTCTTTCACCGACACTGGTTTCCACGTTTTTCTTGCTGACTCAGCCATGAGATGTATGACGTGTGTGGCATGCAAATTTGTTTCATACTCTAAGTATTCAACCACTGCTCTAGTGAAAAATAATTGTAAAAACTGCAATGGAGTAGCAGGTAGTGGAATTGTTAGGCCAGGGGTTGCAGTAAAGTTATCAACGATGGGAGGAGTATTGCTACGATTCCACTCATCACCCAGCCTAGCCCTCTTTGGTACCGGACACGTGCGGTCACCGCGTGGCGGGGCTGGGGCTTCTTCTTCACTCTCATCCTCACTCTCACTCGAAATATCTTCATCACTTGAGGAAACCTCATAAAGAACATCATTTTCCGGTTCGTCAGCCTCCAAATCATCATCAGAAGACCCTGAAAAGGCTTCAACAACGTCGGGAATCTTGGATGGAGTGAGATTGACCCCACGATACAGATCGAAAATCCTGGCGATCTCTTCTGCTTTCCTAGATTTCCTACCTTTGTTTTGCGTTCCACTGCTTGTTCCTGGTGCAGCATCCATGTTGAAGGTATTGAATGGGTTTTAGGTACACGAGAACGGAAAAGGAACGGAAATAAATGCGTAAAACGGGTCACGTTTGCCGCGAGAGGGGAGCACAGTGTGGGCACTTGGCGTGTCAACAAAACAATGGGCCGACCACGTGACTGGGTAGGCCGAGATGCCATGTGTTCGGTGAGGGAGAACGGGAATTTCATGGAGAACAATCTGAGAGTATCCCCATCCATTTCGGTTAAAAAATGGAATTTATAGAAATATTTTTCGATTGACGAGAAAAGTAGGCAGTTATGCGGAATCGTAAGAAAAACCAGTGACGAGTTATCTCTACTCGAAAGCGCGAAAGTGTTAACTTCAAAATACTTTTCTTACCTATCTTGAGGTTATCTTGAGATGATTTTGGGGCTTAGCGTCTCCGCGGCCCAGTCCTCGACCAAGCCTCCTTTTTGTTACACACCCCCCAGGAAGCAGCCTGTAGCAGCTGTCTAACTCCCAGGTACCTATGTACTGCTAGGTAACAGAGGCATCAGGGTGAAAGAAACATTTTGCCCATTCAGGACTACGAATCCGAAGCGCTGTCCACTCAGCTGTCAGGCGCCCTAATACACACAAATATTGCTATAGTATATGCAAATTATAGCTTACCTTTATTGATGACACATGTTGGTGTATGGGAGACAGTGTGGAGGGGTGGTTGTGGCTCACTGCTTGCTTGTCTTACTAAGAATGTCTAAAGATATATGTTTACCCTACATTTTAACACCTGTCTGTAGTGAGACACATTGTCATTAATAAGGTCAATGCAGCGGCCTCCTGAAGCTTTATCTGGGTGAGTCGTTTCAGCAAAACTTTGCAGTTCTTCCCATATTGCACACATTTTCTTAATTAATGAGGAGGGACATCCTCTACTGCTTCCTCCTCCCCTGAAGATTTGTACTGCCTAGCAAGTTCAACAACCCATGTACCATTTTCCATGTTTACAAATGATCTCTTATTTTTTTCCTCTATGGTCATGCTCACATGTGTTTTCTTAGGTTGAACCTTACCACTGACTTTCTTGGGACCCATGGCATGATATATAATAATTACTTTTAAGTTCAAAACCCAAAAGAGCCAAAAAACAATGACATTATTTACAAAGAATTCATGCGCGTTCGTCACTAAGCAAGAGGCACTGGTAAACTGAAACGCAGGTGACTGTGCCACCAGGAACCATGCGCTAGGCTGCTCATACGTGTATCAACAAGCTACGTTACTCGAGGCAAAGCTCGTAGGTCAATTCACATTTTACGAAGAAATTGGGTCTGTAACCCAAAAAGTTTGTAAAAAGGGGCATTCGTAAGCCGAGGTGTCACTGTACTGTCGCCTCATATCATGTGGTTCTGGTGGAGCTGCTCCAGGTTGTGTTTGGGGGTGGATGTCACTTCTGCCCGTTTCACAAGTTTTCCATTGTTTTGTTTCACCTCCGGCCTGCTTATGCACCGTCTGACCCAGTCCTGGTTCTTGGATAGAGTGCTCCCCTATCATTCCTCTCTTCGGTTTATGGTGGCCCCTTGGGTTCAAGATTGTTTTTCCAAGGCTCTGTTTCTGTTGGCATTGGCCTCTGGGGGTTTGTTCGGTGAGCTTCATGCTCAACTCCGGCGCAGGGGTTTCTGCTCTTTTGGTCCTGGTGGTTGGTTTGTTCGGTGAGCTTCATGCTCAACTCCGGCGCAGGGGTTTCTGCTCTTTTGGTCCTGGTGGTTGGTTTGTTCGGTGAGCTTCATGCTCAACTCCGGCGCAGGGGTTTCTGCTCTTTTGGTCCTGGTGGTTGGTTTGTTCGGTGAGCTTCATGCTCAACTCCGGCGCAGGGGTTTCTGCTCTTTTGGTCCTGGTGGTTGGTTTGTTCGGTGAGCTTCATGCTCAACTCCGGCGCAGGGGTTTCTGCTCTTTTGGTCCTGGTGGTTGGTTTGTTCGGTGAGCTTCATGCTCAACTCCGGCGCAGGGGTTTCTGCTCTTTTGGTCCTGGTGGTTGGTTTGTTCGGTGAGCTTCATGCTCTACTCTGGCGCAGGGGTTTCTGCTCTTTGGTCCTGGTGGTTGGTTTGTTCGGTTGCAGCCTTCTCCTTCTTTTCTGGAGCAGAACGAGACGGCAACTTTCCGGAGGGATCCTTGGGTCATTGATGCTTGGTTGGTCAGGCAGGGGTTGCATCATGTGTTGTGTCTTCGCCGTTATCTGGGTGTTTCGGGTACGGTGGCTGGGGATGCGTTTTGGGTTGATCCGGTTTCTTTCGTTCCCAGTTCCAGGGATCGGGTCTCCCAGGTTGTCTGTATGGTTATTAAGTCTAGCCAGCCTGTGGTTTATCCTCGTGTCCATGATGTTAGTAAGTTTGTTGCATTGGCTGCCGTGTTCGGCAACATGTCATGGGCTGATATTCGGGCACGGTGATTTTGGAGGTCCAAAAGGGTCCAGGCTGCCCGTTACTTGATTAACGTTCCTGCTCCTGAGCGTTCCTGTGTTGCTATGGGTTGCAGGTTGCAGCCAGTTGTCTCGACTTCGCATTGAGGATGTGGAGGCCGCCTCCCGGGTAAGTCCCTCTTTTACCTCATCTTTGGTTATGTTGCTCCAGGGAGCCGAAGGGGCTTCCCCACAGAAAGCCAGTGTTGAATGTAATGAAAATGGCATTTTCTAGGGAGCCCCGGAGCCTCCCTGGCAACCCTCCCTCCCTCCGGTAAGCGGTTTTCACATTGATGCTTAGCTTCTCAACTGGAGTCTTGGGGTAGCCGGCGCGGGAAGGTCCGGGGCTCCCTCCTTCCCCTCTTGGGGAGGGGAAGGCTGTACGGATGAGCGACACGGCAGTACTCACCTAATTGTACTCGCCTAATTGTGCTTGCGGGGGTTGAGCTTTGGCTCTTTGGTCCCGCCTCTAAACTGTCAATCAACAGGTGTCCAGGTTCCTGAGCCTATTGGGCTCTATCATATCTACATTTGAAACTGTGTATGGACTTAGCCTCCACCACATCAGTGTGTGAGTGAGTGTGTGACAGTGGTGTGTGACGTTTGCTTGTTTCTTTTTAATTTGAAGTTCTACTTCTCTTTTCAGTTTTTCGTTGTACTTTTCTTACCATGTGGGGTTTGTTTTGTTATGCTTATCTTTCTGGGTGCATAACCCCGGTCAATGACAGATAAGGAAAACCCCCAACCACAGGGGGGTTTTTCTAGGGCAATTGCTCCCTGAAACCTCTCTTAGGGGGGGACCAGGTTCTGGCTCGTGGTCCCCGGTAGGTCGAACTCTTTAGACCAATGCCCCGATCTAATATATCACACATTAGACTGATAGCTCTAGAGAGCCTCCGGGGCTCACCCAGAAAATGGTGTTTCATTACATTCAACACTGGTTTTTAAAATTTACTGCATGTTGATGGGAAATATAGTATGCCTCTTGAGCACGGTCAGTCAGGGGGTACCTGACAGCTGAGTGGACAGCTGATAGCTGATAGTAGTCATAACTACTATCCCCTACACCTGACTTTCCTCCTCAGCTCTCTCTTGCCTATTTAATGCCTGTCCCTACCTGTCCTCATCACAATCGACTTGAGAATGGTCCAGGACGGACCGAAACGTCGTCGTCCCTTCAATTTCTAGTGTGTGGTCTGGTCAACATACTTCAGCCACGTTATTGTGACTCATCGCCTGCGAGTGGACAGTGCTTCTGATTCGTAGTCCTGAGGTTCCGGGTTCGATTCCCGTTGGGCGTGGAAACAAATGGGCAGAGTTTCTTTCACCCTGATGCCCCTGTCTGCCTAGCAGTAAATAAGTACTTGGGAGTTAGACAGCTGCTACATGCTGCTTCCTTGGGGTGTGTAACAAAAAGGAGGCCCTGGTCGAGGACCGGGCCGCGGGGACGCTAAGCCCCGAAATCATCTCAAGATAACCTCAAGATAAAGTCATGAAACTGAGTTTACCATTAGTATTAGTCAGTGATGCCATAGAGAATAATTTGTCTTAGATAATTTAGTTCAAAACCTAACAGGGTTTAGTAGACACCCATCCCACTCATCTGAAAATGCAAGAAGTGATGGTGTTTGAGTCCTTTGTGGACCCTCACTTGTTCGTCGCTTCTTTTGTTTTTAGATTCGTGGGTTTTATGTCTAATATTTAGCCACATTAGCCAGGGGCCTCGTAGCCTGGTGGATAGCGCGCAGGATTCTCAATTCTGTGCCGCGGGTTCGATTCCCGCACGAGGCAGAAACAAATGGGCAAAGTTTCTTTCACCCTGAATGCCCCTGTTACCTAGCAGTAAATAGGTACCTAGGAGTTAGTCAGCTGGCTTCCTGGGGGTGGAGGCCTGGTCGAGGACTGGGCCGCGGGGACACTAAAGCCCCGAAATCATCTCAAGATAACCAAGATTATTGCTGAATTGCATTAGTGCATTATATTGTGTCAACATCCTTTGTGTTGGGTTAATCAGTTCGTAAGAAAGAGATACACATAAGTAATAGGGAAAATATAATGAGTTATAATTGAAGAATTTGGTGTTTATTGTACGGTACAGTACAATATATTATAATACACTTCAATTTATATAAATTGAGAAGTAGACAATTTTTTTTAAGTACTGTACTGCACACTTAGGCATTTTCATTTTGTTTTTGTTAATAATGCTTGAATTGGAATATGACTGTTGGAATAATTGTGGTTTGTTGCTTTTCTTTTTCTAACAAGTTCTCGGAGGTTACAGTACTGTGATAGTGACAGTGTTTACAGTACTGTGATAGTGACAGTGTTTACAGTACTGTGATAGTGACAGTGTTTACAGTACTGTGATAGTGGCAGTGTTTACAGTACTGTGATAGTGGCAGTGTTTACAGTACTGTGATAGTGACAGTGTTTACAGTACTGTGATAGTGGCAGTGTTTTACAGTATTGTGACACTGATGATGAGGGTACAGTACTGTGACACTGATGATGAGGGTACAGTATTGTGACACTGATGATGATGGTACAGTATTGTGACACTGATGATGAGGGTACAGTATTGTGACACTGATGATGAGGGTACAGTATTGTGACACTGATGATGATGGTACAGTATTGTGACACTGATGATGAGGGTACAGTATTGTGACACTGATGATGATGGTACAGTATTGTGACACTGATGATGATGGTACAGTATTGTGACATTGATGATGAGGGTACAGTATTGTGACACTGATGATGATGGTACAGTATTGTGACACTGATGATGAGGGTACAGTATTGTGACACTGATGATGATGGTACAGTATTGTGACATTGATGATGAGGGTACAGTATTGTGACACTGATGATGATGGTACAGTATTGTGACACTGATGATGAGGGTACAGTATTGTGACACTGATGATGAGGGTACAGTATTGTGACACTGATGATGAGGGTACAGTATTGTGACATTGATGATGATGGTACAGTATTGTGACACTGATGATGATGGTACAGTATTGTGACACTGATGATGAGGGTACAGTATTGTGACACTGATGATGAGGGTACAGTATTGTGACACTGATGATGATGGTACAGTATTGTAATACTTATAATGATGCTGGTTCAGTTTTGTGATAGACAAATTACTTAGGTATTTATATTCTAATTGTTGTTTACATTGGTAATAACAACATTTCTACTAGACTTGTACCTATTAGGGTATAAGACCTAGACCTATTAAGGTAGTGCAGTTATATGTTAACGACTACTAATCAATGTTTATTATATTTAGATTATCAAGTCTCCCTGTAGAGTTACACATCTACTAATCAACTTTCTCGTATGTTTTGTCACAGGGCTCGGCCAGGCACAATGGTAGGAATTTTTGTGTAATGCAAGGCTGACATTTGCATGTGTTGTGATGGCTGTCTCACTGGCTTGAATAGTGTGTGTGTGCATTGACAATAATATGCGGAATGTGTATTTTAATATGTAGCATTGAAATAGAACCAAATGAAGAATGTTGTGACTTGTTTTTAAAGCACTCGGAAGGCTTAGATTTGCGTTCTATTACCATATTTACATAAATCAAAGACATTGACATTACAGCTTTACTGGCAAACTTTACTGACAACATGAAAGTGAGTTAAATACTGATGAAGCATCTTAGTGGAGGAATGTGTTGCATTGTTATTTACAGTACTTGGAGGGAACAATGAACAAGAATTTTTAAAGATCAAATTTAAATATATAAGTTAAGAGTGATACAATACATTTGCACTGTTGCAGCAAATTGACATCTACAGGTTTTAGTAACGCTGATAATTGCGTGTAGGATTCTTAACAGTATAATTTACAAAATTATACTGTTAAGAATCCTGTAGTCTGTAGTATTTTGTTGCTGGGTAATTAATTAAATTAATTAAATTAATTAAATTAATTATATTATATTTAATAATATTATATATTATTAATTATATATAATTAAAGTAATTAATTATAATTTTGTAAATTAAATTAATGTAAATTAAGTTGATTTTTCAGTATTTACAATTGAACAGGAATGTTATAATTGTAAATAAATATATATATTTTTAAACACTAAGAAAATAACATTGCAAAGAGTGCAGTCAATCATAAAACTGAGGTGTCAGTAAATGTCTACCATTAGCAGTCATATGAGAGCACTTACGTCAAGTATTATTGCAGTCTCCGTGGTGCAGTGGTAAGACACTCGCCTGGCGTTCCGCGAGCGCTATGTCAGGGGTTCGTATCCTGGCCGGGGAGGATTTACTGGGCGCAATTCCTTAACTGTAGCCTCTGTTTAACGCAACAGTAAAATGTGTACTTGGTTGTAACAACGATTCTTCGCGGCAGGGGATCGTATTCCAGGGACCATAGGATTAAGGACTTGCCCGAAACGCTACGCGTACTAGTGGCTGTACAAGAATGTAACAACTCTTGTATATATCTCAAAAAAAAAAAAAAAAAAAAAAAAAAAAAAAAAAAAAAAAGTCACAGCATCTTGCATGTGGATTTGTTTTGTGAGAGATAAGATGCTTGCAAAGATCTCATGAATTCTTGTTACAAGTTTCCTCTGCTTCATTGTTAATTGCTGCTTTTGTGACATAGCACCAAAAGCCTGCATCATTATCCTGCCAATATAATAGTGGGAAACTATGCCTGCGTCATCTAATATCAGCTTGCACGTCTCAGCTGAACACTTTCAGCAACTTACTCGCATTATATCATTTGTTTGTTCTGCTCTTGCATGCAAGATTGTAACTGATAGCAATTCAGGGAAAACTGAACACTTTCAGCAACTTACTCGCATTATATCATTTGTTTTTTCTGCTCTTGCATGCAAGATTGTAATTGATAGCAATTCAGGGAAAACTGAACACTTTCAGCAACTTACACGCATTATATCATTTGTTTGTTCTGCTCTTGCATGCAAGATTGTAACTGATAGATGTACTCAGCAATTCAGGGAAAATCAAACCTCTCACAGCTGAATATCCGAAATACATTAGTATGACATGTCAATATTAAATGTTGTTATTTTACAGTGCTCCCTTAACCCTTTGCTGACTTATTTGTATAATTATCTTACTTTTGTTTTCTGAATTTTTCACATCAAATATACAAAAATGACCTTTAGAATTGCAGAAAATTACTAAATTAAAAAATTCTGCCATATTTTGCTAATTTTTGAAAAAAAAAAGAAAGTTGGTGATGAATCTTGAAATAAAAAGTTAAGGTAAAAAGCATTTACCTGTACTACATAACCATCAACACACTATGAATTTTCACATAATAAGTGTCACATCACACACACCATGATCACCTTGCATTACTAGCTTCAAGAATCTAATTTCTTACTTGGATTTTTACCCTCTCTCTCTTGGGATAGTGGGGATGATTCGCCTCTCCTTCAACGCCGGCTTCAACTTGCGATTGGTGCCGTGTCGTCTTGGGCCACCGATCATGGCTTCAAGTTCTCTACTTCTAAGACTTGTGTCATGACTTTTACTCGGAAACGGGTTGTTCTTCGTCCCTCTTTGTCACTTGATGGTCATTTCCTTGAGTACAAAGATTCCGCGAAGCTTTTGGGGTTATTCCTTGACACTCGTTTGTCTTGGTGTCCCCATATCTCTTACCTCCGTGTTGAGTGCTCTAAGGCCCTTACCCTCCTTCGGGTATTGTCCCATACTTCTTTGGGAGCGGATAGGCGCACTCTCCTTGCTTTACATTCTTCTCTCGTCCTGTCTAAGCTCGATTATGGTTGCCCTGCTTACTCGTCTGCTTCTTCTTCTCTTCGCTGTCTTGATGCTTTGCACCGAGACGCATACTGGGTTGCGTCTCGGTTCTGGTGCCTTTCGTTCGACTCCTGTCCTCAGCCTGTATGTTGACGCTGGCTTCCTGTCTCTCCAGGACCGCCGTGATCGCTACTCTCTTTGCTATCTTGCGCGGTCCTTGCAACATCCTTCCTCTCGCCTCTGTCGTGCTTTAACTTTTACCCCTCCTGCGGTTCCTGTTCCTCTTCACCACCTCCCTCTTTCTGTCCGGTTATCTCGCTTACAGGATTCTCTTTCCGTTCATATTTCTAATATTTCTCCTCGTGTTGTTCCTTCTGTGCCCCCATGGAGAGTCCCCCTTCCGCAGTTTTGTACATCCTTGACCCGCATCACTAAAGTTCTTACCCCTCCTACGGTTCTGAAACGCCTTTTCCTTGAGCACTTTTCTTCTCACTCGCACTCAGTTTCCGTCTTCACTGATGGGTCTAAGTCTGCAGACGATGTTGGCTACTCTGTTGTTTTTCCTGATCACACTTATATGTGTCGCTTACCTCCGGAGACTAGCATCTTTACAGCGGAGCTTTATGCTATTCTCTATGCTCTTCATCTCCTGCTCTCTCATTGTCAATCTTCCTTTGTAGTTGTTGTTGACTCTCATAGTGCCCTCATGGCTCTCGGGTCCTTTAATCCATTTCATCCACTAGTTGTCGAGATCCAGCATTGGTTGCTTCTTGTTCACAGTAAATTTAAGTCGGTTGAGTTTTGTTGGGTTCCCAGCCATATTGGTGTCTCTTTAAATGAGCTTGCGGATGCTGCCGTCAGGGAGCTGTCCGCTCTTGTCCTATCTCTCGTAAAGGTATTCCTTATTCCGACTTTTACCCGGTTATCCATTCCTCCATCCTTACCCATTGGCAGGCTTGTTGGTCGACTGTTACTGGTAACAAACTACGTTCTCTTAAAGGTTGTGTATCCTCGTGGCCGTCTTCCTTCCACCGTAACCGGCGATGGGAAACGGCTCTGGCGAGGTTGTGTATTGGCCATACTCGCTTAACCCATGGTCACTTGATGGAGCACCGCCCTGCTCCTTATTGTCCTAATTGCGTTGTCCCTCTTACGGTTGTGCATATCCTTGTTGAATGTCCTGACTTCCGGGACGAGCGTGTGTCTTGTTTTCCGACCGTCCCCCGCGGTCACTTGTCTCTCGATAGTATTCTTGGTGACTCGGATGTTTTTTTATATCGTTTGCCTTATGTGTTTCTGTTCTCGTATTGGCGTCCTTGGTGATATTTAGCACCCTCTAATTATCCCGCAAATTTGATGGTGCTACATGACACCAAATTTGATGGTGTACATGACACCAAGGTACAACCAGCTGTAGCACAGAGCTCTGTGGCAGCGGCGCCTGAGCAGGGCGCGGAGTCGGGGATGCCTGAGCAGGGCACGGAGTCGGGGATGCCTGAGCAGGGCACGGAGTCGGGGATGCCTGAGCAGGGCACGGAGTCGGGGATGCCTGAGCATGGCACGGAGTCGGGGATGCCTGAGCAGGGCACGGAGTCGGGGATGCCTGAGCAGGGCACGGAGTCGGGGATGCCTGAGCAGGGCACGGAGTCGGGGATGCCTGAGCAGGGCACGGAGTCGGGGATGCCTGAGCAGGGCACGGAGTCGGGGATGCCTGAGCAGGGCACGGAGTCGGGGATGCCTGAGCAGGGCACGGAGTCGGGGATGCCTGAGCAGGGCACGGAGTCGGGGATGCCTGAGCAGGGCACGGAGTCGGGGATGCCTGATCAGGGCACGGAGTCGGGGATGCCTGAGCAGGGCACGGAGTCGGGGATGCCTGAGCAGGGCACGGAGTCGGGGATGCCTGAGCAGGGCACGGAGTCGGGGATGCCTGAGCAGGGCACGGAGTCGGGGATGCCTGAGCAGGGCACGGAGTCGGGGATGCCTGAGCAGGGCACGGAGTCGGGGATGCCTGAGCAGGGCACGGAGTCGGGGATGCCTGAGCAGGGCGCGGAGTCGGGGATGCCTGAGCAGGGCGCGGAGTCGGGGATGCCTGAGCAGGGCGCGGAGTCGGGGATGCCTGAGCAGGGCGCGGAGTCGGGGATGCCTGAGCAGGGCGCGGAGTCGGGGATGCCTGAGCAGGGCGCGGAGTCGGGGATGCCTGAGCAGGGCGCGGAGTCGGGGATGCCTGAGCAGGGCGCGGAGTCGGGGATGCCTGAGCAGGGCGCGGAGTCGGGGATGCCTGAGCAGGGCGCGGAGTCGGGGATGCCTGAGCAGGGCGCGGAGTCGGGGATGCCTGAGCAGGGCACGGAGTCGGGGACCCCTGAGCAGTGCGCGGTGTCACAGGCACCGGAGCAGAGCACAGTGTCGGGGGCGCCGCAGCAGAGTGCGGTCCCTGGCAGAGGGAAACAAACAAAACAAGGCCCCAAAATCTGTTGGTATTACAGATGGGCTACCTGTAAGCATGGGGAATCGGGAAGAATAAATGGAACATGTACACACAATCACCCTAGAAAGTGCAGAAACCTCCTCAATACAGGTAAATGTACCAAAAGCTGTGAATTCTTTCACCCAGAAATTTGCAAGAACTCTTTGGACAGGAAAGAGTGCTTCAATGCTGAATGCCCAGCTTTTCATATAAGAGGTACCAGGCGAATAAAACCGACAGACTACCACTATGAAAACAGCCACTACTCCATCAACCGGGATAATTTTTTAGCAAGAGGAGGAGGAGAAGAATGGCTAAAAATGACCAGACTCTACCACCAACTCGGTCAAATGCTAGAGAGGACGCAAACACAGTGGCCTCCTTACCAGAGCCTCAGATATTAACACCAATTAAAGCATCCAGCACTTCCACTAACACGATAACATCATTTATATTTGCCAACATCCAGGGTATAAAAACACGCAAATCCAACAAAGTTCATTTTATAGATGGTCTCCTTCATGAGGCAAATGCAGTGTTTGCAGCCCTAACGGAAACTCACACAAAGGACTACCTTGATGGTGAAATATGGATCCCAGAATACAATCTCTTCAGATGTGATAGGAAACACCGGCTTCAGGGTGGGTCAGCCTCTACATCAAAGACACACTCATCTGTACTGAGCTGCTAAACACCTCAAATGATATGGTGGAAGTGCTGATAGTCAAAATAGAGATCCTAAATGTAGTTGTTGTCCTTGTATATAAGTCACCGGAGGCAAACCCTCAGCAGTTTAAAGACCAACTAATGAAAATAGAGCACTGCTTGGAAAACCTCACAAATCCAGCTCCGAACATCATCCTGCTTGGGGACTTCAACCTACGGCACCTGAAATGGAAGCACCTGGCTAATACAGTAATATCAGAAAGAATACCAGGAAGTAGCCTAAATGAGCAGGCACATGCAAATGACCTGCTACGGATGTGCGATAGGTTTGCCTTAAACCAGCAAATAGTAGAACCAACTAGGAAGGAGAACACGCTGGACCTCATTTTCACTAATAATGATGAGTTGATCGGGAGCATAATGATTACAAATACCTGTTACTCAGATCACAACTTAATTGAGGTACTGACAACCATGGGGAATGGACCTCCAAAACCAGTCCAGATTCCCGGTGGAGGAGATTTCAGCAAATTCAACTTCAATAATAAACGGATAAACTGGGAGCAAATAAACCAGGACTTCACAGAAATAAACTGGAAAGAACAGCTAGGAAATGCAAACCTGAACCGGTGCCTGGAAAAAATAAGCTCAGTAGCACTAGAAATATGTTCAAACCGCATACCCCTAAGAAAAAAGAGAAAGAGATGCAGATTGGAACGGGAACGTCGTTCCTTATATAGGCGAAGAAAACGAATCGCGGAACAACTTGAGAGTCGCACCCTACCTCAAGAACGGCGAAGAAGGTTAGGTAGAGAAATAGAAACAATTGAACTCAAGCTACAAGAATCATACAAAACCCAGGAGAGGCAAAGAGAGCAAAAGGCCATCAGTGAAATAGAGAGAAATCCGAAATATTTTTTCTCCTATGCAAAATCAAGATCAAAAACCACATCTAGTATCGGGCCCCTGCGAAAGGGAGATGGAACTTTCACAGATGACAGCAAAGAAATGAGCGAGTTACTGAGGAAGCAGTACGACTCTGTTTTCAGTGAGCCATTAAATGCACTAAAGATTGATAACCCAAATGAATTTTTCATGGATATGATACCAACATCAAATCACATATCAGACGTCGCCCTATCCCCACTAGATTTTGAAGAAGCCATAAACAGTATGCCTATGCACTCTGCACCAGGCCCGGATTCTTGGAACTCCATATTCATCAAGAACTGTAAAAAACCACTATCGCAGGCCCTTCACATTCTGTGGAGACAAAGCCTAGATACTGGCGTTATCCCTGACATACTAAAAACAGCAGAGATAGCACCACTCCATAAAGGAGGAAATAAGGCAGAGGCAAAAAATTACAGACCGATAGCACTAACATCGCACATCATAAAAATTTTTGAGAGAGTGCTAAGAAGTAAGATCACAAAATACATGGAATCACAGCATCTCCATAACCCCGGACAACATGGTTTCAGAACAGGGCGCTCTTGCCTGTCGCAGTTGCTGGACCACTATGATATGGCATTAGATGCTATGGAAGACAAACAAAACGCTGATGTAATTTACACAGATTTCGCAAAAGCTTTTGATAAATGTGACCATGGTGTTATTGCACATAAAATGCGTTCAAAAGGAATTACCGGGAAAATAGGCAGATGGATCTACAATTTCCTGACTGACAGAACCCAATGTGTAATAGTCAACAAAATAAAATCCAGCCCATCAACCGTGAAGAGCTCAGTCCCCCAGGGTACTGTGCTTGCTCCAGTACTTTTTCTCATCCTCATATCGGACATAGACCAGAACACAACCTATAGCACTGTATCATCCTTTGCAGATGACACTAGGATTTTCATGAGAGTTGGCAACATAGAGGACACGGCAAACCTCCAATCAGATGTAGATCAGGTCTTTCTATGGGCTACAGAAAATAATATGGTATTCAACGAGGATAAGTTTCAGCTCATGCGCTATGGAAAAATTGAAAACATAAAAACAGGAACCACGTACAAAACGCAGGCAAATCATAACATAGAACGAAAAGGCAATGTAAAGGACCTGGGTGTACTCATGTCGGAAGACCTTACCTTTAAAGAACACAATAAAGTAGCCGTCACAACTGCAAGAAAAATGACAGGTTGGATAACAAGAACTTTTCACACTAGAGATGCTATAATGATGATACTTTTCAAAACGCTTGTGCTATCTAGAGTGGAGTACTGCTGCACAATGACAGCCCCTTTCAAAGCTGGAGAAATTGCTGACCTAGAGAGCGTGCAGAGATCCTTTACTGCTAGAATCCACTCAGTAAAACATCTAAATTACTGGGACCGACTAAAGAGCCTAAATCTGTACTCCCTTGAGCGCAGGCGGGAGAGATACATAATAATTTACACGTGGAAAATAATTGAGGGGCTGGTCCCAAACCTGCACACAGAAATAACACCACATGAGACCAGAAGACATGGCAGGATGTGCAGAATACCCCCGTTGAAAAGCAGAGGTGCAACAGGTACTCTGAGAGAGAACTCTATCAACATCAGAGGCCCGAGACTGTTCAACACGCTTCCACTACACATAAGGGGCATAACTGGCAAACCCCTCACAGTGTTCAAGAGAGAACTGGATAAGCACCTCCAAAGGATACCTGATCAACCAGGCTGTGACTCATACGTCAGGCTGCGAGCAGCCGCGTCTAACAGCCTGGTTGATCAGTCCAGCAACCAGGAGGATTGGTCGACGACCGGGCCGCGGGGACACTAAGCCCCGGAAGCACCTCAAGGTAGCCTCAAGGTAGCCAAGGTGCTACATAACCTTCCCGGTTTGGTGCCTTCTTTTTTATAATTACTTACTTGGGATAGTGGGGAGAGAGGGAGAGAGTAGAGAGAGAGAGAGAGAGAGAGAGAGAGAGAGAGAGAGAGAGAGTAGGGAGAGAGAGAGAGAGTAGGGAGAGAGAGTAGGGAGAGAGAGTAGGGAGAGAGGGAGAGGGAGTAGGGAGAGAGAGAGAGAGAGAAATAAATTAGGGAGAGAGAGAGAGGGAGAGAGAGAGGAGAGAGAGAGAGAGAGAGAGAGAGAGAGAGAGAGAGAGAAGAGAGAGAGAGAGAGAGAGGGAGAGAAAGAGAGAGTTGAGAGAGGGAGAGAAAAAGTAGGGAGAGAGAGAGAGAGAGAAATAAAGTAGGAGAGAGAGAGAGAGAGAGAGAGAGAGAGTAGGGAGAGAGAGAGAGAGAGAGAGAGAGTAGGGAGGAGAGAGAGAGAGAGTAGAGAGAGAGAGAGAGAGAGAGAGTAGGGGAGAAGAGAGAGTAGGGAGAGAGAGAGGAGAGAGAGAGAGAGGAGGAGAGAAGAGAGAGAGAGAGTAGGGAGAGAGAGAGAGAAGTAGTAGGGAGAGAGAGAGAGAGAGTAGGGAGAGAGAGAGTAGGGAGAGAGAGAGGGAGAGAGGAGAGAGAGAGAGGAGAGAGAGAGAGAGAGAGAGAGGAGAGAGAGAGAGAGAGTAGGAGAGAGAGAGAGAGAGAGAGAGTAGGGAGAGAAGAGAAGAGGAGTAGGGAGAGAGAGAAGAGAGGAGAGGAGAGAGAGAGAGAGAGAGAGAGAGAGAGAAGAGAGAGAGAGAGAGGAGAGAGAGAGAGAGAGTAGGAAGAGAGAGTAGGGAGGGAGAGAGAGAGAGAGGAGGAGAGAGAGAGAGAGAGAGAGAGAGAGAGAGAGAGAGAGAGTAGGGAGAGAGAGGAGAGAGGAGAGAGAGAGAGAGAGAGAGAGTAGGGAGAGAGAGAGAGAGAGAGAGGAGAGAGAGAGAGAGAGAGAGAGAGAGAGAGAGAGAGAGAGAGAGGAGGAAGAGAGAGTAGGGAGAGAAGAGAGAGAGAGAGAGAGGAGAGGAGAGAGAGAGAGAGAGTAGGGAGAGAGAGAGAGAGAGAGAGGAGAGAGAGATAGAGGAGGGGGAGAGAGAGAGAGAGAGAGAGTAGGGAGAGAGAGAGAGAGAGAGAGAGAGAAGTAGGGAGAGAGAGAGGAGAGAGAGAGAGAGGAGAGAGAGAAGAGAGAGAGAGAGAGAGAGAGAGAGAGAGGGAGAGAGAGAGAGAAGAGGAGAGAGAGAGAGAGAGAGTAGGGAGAGAGAGAGAAGAGTAGGAGAGAGAGGAGAGTAGGGAGAGAGAGAGAGATAGAGAGAGAGAGAGAGAGAGAGAGAGAGAGAGAGAGAGAGAGAGAGAGAGGAGGAGAGAGAGAGAGAGTAGGAGAGAGAGAGAGTAGAGAGAGAGAGAGAGAGAGAGAGAAGAGAGAAGAGAGAGAGAGAAGGGAGAGAGTAGAAAGAGAGAGGAAGAGGGAGAGTAAGGTGAGAATAAGAGAATGGTTTGCTATTACAAATAACAAATTGTTTACTATTAAGTGTAGCATATTCCCATGCCTTCCTATTGCCACTGAAACAAGATGTGGGAAATGTCTAGGACTAAGAGTGAGTTTCAAGACACACTCTTCGAGCTGTGCCAGGAAGAGATTTACATGTACAACCCGTTCTCGCAAATTCGTAAAGTCAATATTGACTTATTAACTACGTGCATAGGTGATATGCTAAACATAATAGATAACCTTAAAAAGATTCATAGAAAACACCAACCTTACCTAACCTTGTTAGTATCTTAAGATAAGCATCTTATTGCTTTGTAATTACAATTATTACTTAACCTATACCTATTATAGGTTAGGTAATAATTGTAATTACGAAGCAATAAGATGCTTATCTTAAGATACTAACAAGGTTAGGTAAGGTCGTGGTTTTCTATGAATCTTTTTAAGGGTATCTATTATGTTAAGTATGTCACCTATGCACATATTTAATAAGTCAATATTGACTTATTAAATTTGCGAGAACGGGTTGTACATGTAATATAGATGCACAAATTGTAGCATTATAAGCAATGTACCATATTCAGTCACTTGTTTCTATGAATTATGTGTGTGGATATTTTGAGATATTTTCAACTTCAATTATATCTATAACTAGAAGTTCAACTTCAGATAAAAAATCCAGTTTCTGACAGAGTCTCACCATTTTTACATATAGAGTGCACAGCTGTCTGTTCTACAATCCTTATCAAATGATTTTTTTATAAACCCTAAACGCTTCGTGTTACAATTTTTTATTCTAAATTTGCCGCATATTTCAAATGCCATATTAACGATTTTTTTTTTTACAGTAAACTACTGTATACTGAAAACCTATATTCTAATTTGATGAAAATGGAGATCATTTGCTATTCTGATAGCCATAATAACACCAATTGAACAATTGGTGGTATTTTATATTTTTTAATCTGATTTGAAAATCAGATTAAAAAATAAATCAAAGGGCAGCAGCCCTTTTGCGGTTCGCCCCATTGACGGGGCGATGGGGAGTACGCTGTCTCTGTTCGCTCATGCCTGGTCTCACGATTTGTGTTTTTTTTTGGATCGTTTCTCGCGGCCTGCGGTGGCGTTGGTGGCTCCTCCCCTACGGGGGTTCGAGGCTGATGGGGCAGGCTTCCTCTCCTGCGCTCTGTCGGGTCATCTTGGGAGTGGATACGCTTGGGCGTGGTCGAAACAACTCCGTCCCTCAGGTGGGTTTCCCACCTGTTTCCAGTTCCGAAACGGGACTGTGCGGACCTGCAGTTCATTCTGGACTTGTCCCATCTGAACCCTTGGGTTTCTTGGCCCCTCATTTCGGATGACCACTCTGTTCCAGGTCCGGCTTCTGTTGGAGCCGGGCGCTTGGATGGTGTCCCTGGACCTCAAGGACGCGTATTGGCATGTACCTATTCATGTGGGGTTCCGGGACTGGCTCGGTTTTGTTGTGGGGCGCCAGAGTTACCGTTTTCGTTGTCTCCCCTTCGGGTTGAACCTGGCACCTCGCGTATTCGCACGCCTTACCCGGGTCGTGGTGGCCCATCTGCGCCTCTTAGGTGTTCGGTGTTGGCTTACCTCAACAACGGCTGGTTTGGGCTCCCAGTGGGTCCGTGTGTCTGCTGGCCAGGGATTTGGTGCTTTCCCAGCTCACGGGTTTGGGTTCCTGGTGAACTGGCGGAAGTCCCTTCTGGTGCCCTCCCAGGTTCGGTCCCCTGGCTGGGTCTTGTGTGGGGCTCTCGGACCGCTTCCTTGTCTCTTCTTCCACCGGAGTCTCTCCTTCGGCTGCGGTCTCGCCTGTGTCTGTTTCTGGGGGGCTCCCTCCCGGTCACCCGGCGGTTGCTCGAGGGTTTGTGCGGGAACCTGAACTTCGTGATGTTGGTCTAACCCTTTCCGGGTCGGGTTTGGCTTCGTCGGCTGTTCTGGTTCCTTCGGGGACGTCCCTTCCGCCTCTCTCACAATCGCTGGGTTCGACCCCTGGGGGCTTTGGGTCGGCTGCTGCGTCGCCGGCTTTCTCTTCGGGTTTTCCGGGGTTCAGTGCCTTGGTGCCTGCCAGAGCCCTCGCTCGATGTGCTCACGGATGCATCATCTTTAGGCTGGGGTTTGTGACCAGTGCTCACCAGGCCGGCCAGGGGCGGTGGGGTCCGTCCTTCCGTTGGGTCCACAGCACGGTGCGGGAGTTTGCGGCGGTGTGGTTTGCGCTTAGAAGGGTTCGAGTCGCCTGCGGATCGACGATCCGGCTCCATTCGGACTGCTTCCCGGTGGTTCATTATCTGAACCGAGGGGGTTCGATGCGGTCCTTGGCTCTTTGGGGTTGGTCGCTTCAGGTGACTCGTCTGCTGAGTTCTCGGGGTTTGGCTCTCCCGGGGTTCACGTCCGGGGGTGTCCAATGGGGGGGCGGACAACCTGTCCAGGTTCATTCCCCTGTTCACAGAATGGACGGTCGACGCCGACTCCTTCAGTTGGCTCTGCTGGACATTCAGGTGCCCGGAGGTGGACCTCTTCACGCTGGCGTGGTCGAGGCGTCTTACGGTTTACGTGGCACCCTTCCCCTACTGTGAGGCCTTCGGGATCGACGCTTTTCGGCAGGACTGGTTGAGGTGGGGGGTTCCTGTACCTCTTTTCCCTTTTGGTTCAGCTGCTGCTCCAGGTCTTGGCTCGCTTGGAGACTTACCAGGGTCGAGTGGTCCTCTTGGCCCCATGGTGGCCGGCCCAGCGGGTTTCAGGCGCTGCTTGCCCGGTGTCCCAAACCCGGAGGTTTTTTTCCGCGGGTCCGCCTCTTTCAGGAGATCGGGCCAGTCCGGTATGTGACTGGTTCGCTCTTTTCCCGCGAGTCTTCGCGTTTGGTGTTTTTGACTCGTGTTTATCACCATCTTTATGGTGAGCAGGTTGCTTCCTTGTTGGTTTCTCACCTGCGAGTTTCCTCTTTGGCGGCAGTATGAAGTTTCCTGGAAGTCCTTCCGGTTCTTTTTGACCCTTCGTCGTTGTTCCTTGCTTTCGGTTCGGGTGGTGTTGTCCTTTCTCTCTTGGTTGTTTCAGGACCGTCATCTGATGCCTAATACTGTCGCCTCATATCGTGCGACACTGGCGGAGCCGTGCAGCTTGCTTTCAGTATTGATGTTACTTCTGCGCCGTTTCGCAAGCTGTCTCGGGCGTTGTTTCACACCTCCGGCCTGCTCATGCGCCGCCTGAGCCGTCCTGGTTCTTGGACAGAGTACTCTTCTATCTTTCCTAACCTCAGTTTGTTGTGGCCCCTTCGATTCAAGATTGTTTTGCTAAGGCTCTTTTTCTGTTGGCATTAGCCTCTGGGGGTCGTGTGGCAGAGCTTCATGCTCTTCTCCAGCGTAGAGGTTTTTGCTCCTTTGGTCGTGGTCTTCGATTTGTTCGTTTGCAGCCGTCTCCCTCTTTTCTGGCGAAGAATGAACTGCTGCTTTCCGGAGGGGTCCTTGGGTTGTAGATGCTTGGTTTGTCAGGCCGGGATTCACCATGTGTTGTGTCCGGTTGTGGCCCTCCGCTGTTATCTGCGCGCACGGCTTCTGTGTCCGGGGACGCTTTGGGTTTTACCCAGTTTCCCTTCTTCCCTGTTCGCGGGTTCGGGTCTCTCAGGTCGTCCGCAGGGTTATTAAATCCAGCCAGCCTGCGGTCTATCCCCGTGCCCATGACATTCGTAAGTTTGCTGCTCTTGCTGCCGTCTTCGGAAATTGTCTTGAGCTGACATTCGGGCACGGGGGTTTTGCGGTCGAACAGGGTCCTGGCTGCATGCTACCTTGTAAACGTTCCTGGGCCCAGTCGGGCCTGTGTTGCTTTAGGTCGGCGGTTGCTGCCCGTTTTCTCGTCTTCGCGTTGAGGAGTGGAGCACCGACCGCCTCCCGGTAAGTCCCCTTGGATTTCTTGGTAGTCTTTGGTGAGGTAGCTCCGGGGAGCCGTAGGGGCTCCCCCAGAACACCAGTGTTGAATGTAATGAAACGCCATTTTCTGGGTGAGTCCCAGAGGCTCCTCGGCATCCCTCCCGCCCTCCGATCGGCGGTTTTTTCGCGGGTTTTGATATCCAGCCTCTGAACTGGGGCGTGGATCGCCGGCTCAGGGGTCTGGGCTTCCCCTTTCCCCTACTGGGGAGGGGGAGCTGTGCAGACATGCGGCACGGCTCATGTGATGTCATGCTTGTTTGTTCGTTTTCCTTTTTGGGGAGTTCTGTCCACCCGTTTGTCAATTTTCGTTGTTAACCAGAATAGGGGTTTGTTTTGTGGCGCTTACCTTTCTGGGTGCCTGTCCCAGTCGATGGCAGATATAGAATGCTCCAAATCACATGTGCATTTCTATGGGCCATTGCTCCCCGTCCCTCTGTGAGGGGGCCAGGTTCTGGATTGTGGTTCCTGGTAGGCTGTACTCCACCCACATCGACTGATGCAAAATAGTTAAGATATCCATATCAGCCATGGATAGCTCCGGGGAGCCTCCGGGACTCGCCCAGAAAATGGCGTTTCATTATGTTCAACGCTGGTTTTTTGTACTTTAGATAAACACTTTACATTGTTGAATAATATATTTCAAAGAGCACTACAAAAGCCATTACCACATCATGATGCCTTAGGTGGTCCTTATTTTTGTATAGCTTGCACTGCCTGTTGTCACAAGCTGGTTGTGTTAATTATTTATACATGAATGTGCATGGGATCCGTAACAATTTGGATTCTTTCTCTGTTACATAACACTGCTGCAGTTTTATCAATTGCAAAATATTTTTTGTTAATGTTTCTTTGTTTTTGCTTTATGTAGTAGTCAATTTTAGTGTATTATCTCTTAATAAAGCAGTGCATTTCTATTGACAAAAGTATAGTGTACTCTTAATACAACTGTGTGTACAATATTGTCTCAAAAGTTTGAAATTTCATCCCTATTTCTGTGGGGCCCCTTCGACTCCCTGGAGCTATCAGACTGATATGTGATATATTAGTCTAGGGCATCAGTCAGTTGAAGCTCAGCCTACCGGGGACCATGAGCCGGAATCTGGCCTCCCCCTTAGAGAGGAACATAGAGCAATGGCCTATGGAAACCACCATGTGGTTAGAAGCATTCCATGTCTGCCATCGACCGGGGTTAGGCACCCAGAAGGTAGGCATAACAAAACAAACCCCCTTGGTAAGAAATTGCAACCGAAGACCTAACAGAGGGGACAACTCCCCCAAATTCTAAAGAAACGTCATACACCGCTGCTGCGCCGCTTGTCCGTGCAGCCCTTCCCTCTCTGGGAGGAGGAGGGGGAAGTTCCGGACCACCCCCCCCGGTGATGGCTACTCACACCTCCAGTTTGGTGGTTGATGCGATTTGGGGTGGACGTCAACTCTGGCCTCAATTTCTTGGCAGTCTTTGTACCTTTGTGGGGGTTTCTGCTACTTGTGGTGCAGTGGCCAGGTGTAACTACATTGTACTGGGTAGCATGTGCTTAGGGCTACCTTCCCTAGGTGCCCTGTAAGTATTATCCTTGAGTTCTAGGGTTACCTTCCATAGAGCCTTCGGGATTCCACTTCTGTAAGGTTTCTTGCTGCTCGACATTTACCTCATCCTTGGGCTAGCTGGGGTTTCGTGGCCTTTGTTTGGCCTTGGGTAGGAAGTGGTGGTGTTGCTGGTTGAGGCGCTAAGTGCTGCGCTGCGCTGCTTACCTACGCGGCGGCCGTGTTCCTGTTCCTTCTGGTGGCATTGAACTTTTGTGGGGTTTTCTTTTGTTTTTTGTTTTCTAATAGCCTTGTTTGGCTATTAGTCCACATAGGGTATATTGGTGGCCCTCCTCTACGCCCCTGTGCTGGTACAAGTCACAGGGGTCTGGTTCTTAGCTCATCCCCACTTGTTAGCTTGTGGGTTTAACCAGCTAGCAGTACAGAACCTTGCCAGGGCTTCCTGTAGATGACATCCCTACGGGCCCCTGAAAACCCTCGTCGGGGCTCAGTTGACCAATGGATGTGTCCTCACACCTCGCCTTGTGTGAGTTTGAAGGTGGTTTTGTGCCCTTGTCAAAGGGTGACAGTCACCATTTTTGCCTCCGGCATGCTGCCTGTTGAGTCAACGATACCCTTGACAATGACACCGAAGTCTTGCGAGACTTGTGCTCTGCTCGTGCTCCAGTTTACTCATTCTATTGTCACAGAGGTTTAGGTACAGGCGGCATCCGCGTTGCATGCCAGGTTTACGTTGTTGCAACGTGTTGGGTTGGTTGCCCGCTCGGATGCCCCAGGGCGTTTTGGTTATAGGGAATCAGACTTGAGGGTGTCAGTCACTTCGACTTTGGTTCAGTCTGCATCCCCTAGTCCTTTCCTGGTTGGCATTGTGTGCCCTTCTCCCTGCTCCAGGCTCCCAAACGTCTGAGGGTTTTGTAGTCGGGGCGGGGTTTTGTCGACGATGAGGCTTGGGCGGCTTTAGGGACTGTCCCATTCGAGTCGGAGACGGAGGCATTCGAGCCCGTTCCTCCTGCCAAGGCTTCTGGCCCCTACCAGCTGACCCCCTTCTTTGCTGCCGAACAGCTGCGTGGCGCAGCAGCTGTGTATTTTGTTTGCTTGTTTCTTTAGAATTTGGGGGCGTTCTGCCTCTCTGTTCGATCTTCGGTTATTTCTTACCAAGTGGGGTCTGTTTTGTTATGCTTACCTTTCTGGGTACCTAACCCCAATCGATGGCAGACAGAATGCTCCCAACACATGGGGGGTTTCTGAAGGCCATTGCTCCCTGGTCCTCTCTGAGCGGGCCAGGTTCTGGCTCATGGTCCCCGATAGGCTGAACTCCAATTGACTGATGCCCCATACTAATACATCTTATCTCAGTTCGATAATTCTAGGGAGCTTCCAGGGCTTACCCAGAAAATGGCATTTTATTACATTCAATGCTGGTTTTTGTGTTTGTATTATAGCAATCAGCCTAACCAATGGTTTGTTTGAATAATGACACACATTTGATCAAAATATTTAGAGACCAATTATTAAGCTTTAAAATTTTATCTTTCCTCAGCATCACAACGTAGTGGTGGTGGTGGCCGAATAATTATTGGAAGTGGAGCCCCTCGTCCCACTGTCATTGGTCGAAAGACTTGTTCGTAAGATATGGAGAGCAAGAGAAGGCAGCTCTGCAAGAATTTGAATTCCTTGGTGATTTTTCCACCTCTCATTCAGACTTGGGCTCCCAGGACCTAGGTGCTGCTTCTGGCAGAGCAAATAAGATGATAATTGACAGTGAAAGCAACTTGCCGCCACACACGAATATCTCGTCATTGCTTGACACGAGTAGGAGTGCTGGTGCTGTTTTACCTAAAGTAGAAAGTAATTTATTTAGAAAAAACATAAGTACCTTTGAAGAGAAAAGGAGAACTGTGAAAAGTGATATTAGTGGATGCAATCACAGTGGCTGGAGTGATGCCAGTGAACAAGAGGGTGTGGATACTCGGAGTATTGGTAGTGTCAAGAATGCTATACTGCAGCTCAATAAAGTGAATCGTATCTCAGGAATCAAACAACCTGCCACTATGCCTACCATCCCAGCTAGAAGTGCTTCCAATACAAGCAGTACCAGAGCCAATTATCGTAAGTCCAGTTCCCCAGTCAGTACAAACAAACCTCGGGCATGGACCCCTTCTAAAATTAGAGTGAGTGACATCAGTGGAGCTTCAAAGTTTAGTGTTAGACAAGAGAACTCACCATCCAGTAGAACGCCGTCTCCTCAGCTTAATATAATTGACAATAAAAGTATTGCTAATAAATCTCCCAGTGGCTTGCACAGTTGTGTTGAGAGACCAGGCAGCAGTAACACAAAAGCAGGCTCCTCAACGCGTATCCCACGTATCCAAACATCTCTTATGTCTTCCAAAAAATCATCAACCGAGTCTCCTAAATCACAGAAAGGAGATGCTTCCCCTAAAGATTCTTGCTATGAATCCATGAAAACATTTAACCCTCAGTGTGAAAACTCATTACCACCTAAAGGCTTCTCAAGTCGAGTAGTCAAGCCTCCTCCTCGTACACGCCCATCACTTCAGCAAGCGACACAGCAACAAAATCTTCAACAGCAGCCTAACAAAAGTGGCATTAAGAGTCCTAGATTAGCCAGATTAAAGAAAGCAGCAGACCCATTGGATTCATTTACTGGCAAGTCTTTGTGTGACAGTGGGTCAAGTGAAGGCTCCGAGCGTTGTGGAGGAAGACTTTCTCTCAGTGACTCCTGTGCTGAAAACTTCTCGCCAATTGATAGTGGTGACGAAGTTTTTTATAAAGAGTGCTAGCTAGATTAATAGCTTATGATGAAGACTTGAGTATGTGATGCCAATGTTCTCTGCCAGATATGGTGCTTCATGGGATGTTTTAAGGAACTCAGATTTTATTATTATTATGTTTGCACTGTGCATGTTGGCTATTTTAAAATTGTGTTACTTTAAGTATGGGGCTATTTATTTCTTTAATTTATTTTTATTGTATTCAAACGTCCATGGATAAGCACATTCCGGATTCCTTTGTGACCATGACAATATTTCCATGTACGGTAACATGCATTAACATTTAAAGCATATAAATGTTGTGTTTATATGTAACAATTGAAGCTGTTGTCTTCCACTGTCTTCTCATACTAATATGCTTAAACTTCCCTGGGCTCAAAGTGGAAGATTTGCTGAAAGCAACGAAGATAGATAAAAGTGGCTTCTCTGATTATATTTTAAATAAGATATAATAGTATGTGAGAGAACTAGGCGAGATGGTGTTAAAAGTGTTTACACTTGTGTATCTCAAGAGCTAGAGCATTTGCTAGTCACTATGGAGTAGGGCACCTGTATAGGGTTTAGGAAGATGCACATCTGTGTCTTACATGGATGCATTTATGCAATAATTGACTTAAGTGTTAAATGCATTAAAATACCTTATTTGATCATTTAATCCTCTGATGATAAATGTAAACTACTGCATGGGATATAGGACTGTGTTCTCTTAAGTGACCTCAACTTTTGAACTGCTCTTAGGTTGAGGAAGACACTGGTGCAATCCTTTCCGACGTTACATATGCAAAGTGTAACTTCTTATTTTTAATACACAAAATTTTTTTTGGACAAAAATTGATTGAGTAAAGATAAATATAGTGTATTGATATTGTAAGAAGTGTGTGTTGTATGTGACAAGAAGACCCCCATGTTCTGGAGTGATAGTTATGCTGTATGTTTATAAAGAAGGTTTGAAGCATTACTCCAAAGTGACAAGGTGAAAGTTGGAGTCGAGGCCCAAGTGTGTTCTACCTCTTATTATTATTATGTTCAGCGATGCATCGGCTGCAGTCAAATGCAATATGGTTATGTTTAAGGGTAGTTTGCATAATTTGAAAGTTTTAATTATTTCCTCTTCAGTTTACAAAATGAATGCCAAACTATCATAGTGCAGTGTCCCTGAACACATAAAAATTGGCAATATAGTAGGCAAATTTTCCATATCTATGTAATTTTGGAGTGTTGCATTTAGTATGTCCAAAATTTAGGTTTCATTTTCAAAACATCTTTCCAGATATAATTTGTTTACAAATGTCAAAAGTGTCTGATTAGAGTTTATTTTTTTATAACATAAGCAATAATACAATTTATTAATTGAGAAGAATCTCCAGGTGCAATAGAGTGGGAATTTCCTTTAAAGTGTGCATATACTGTTCAAAGTTATATCTTATATTTTAATGATTTTTTGTTTTATATACGAGTTTAAATGGCCATTTCGTAGACAGTATGTGTTAGAACGTGTATGATATAAGGTAATATAGCACAACTTAATAACACAGGAAATTATATAGATCCAGATATATGCTAATGATATAGATCCAGATATATGCTTTCCATTTTTCATTAATATTTGTATAAATCATTTTTTTACTTCAAATATATTTTTGTGTTCATTTTATATTTAGGCAAAGTGTCACTTCTTTGTTGTGGCTTTTGACAAGAGAAACTCTTGGGTGTAGAGAGAGAGAGAGAGGTGCAGGAGGACCAAACTGCAGAAGGTACACACGTCCTGCCTTCCCGTGAGTAGCGTACATGTCTGCCACGAGTCATAACCCACGCAGGTACACTCATAAAATAAATATAAATATATATATATATATATATATATATATATATATATATATATATATATATATATATATATATATATATACTGTATATATATATACTGTATAAACTTATGAGACATGCATTTCATATATGTAACTGTTGTAAGATAGTATGGTAACTAGTGTATATAGATTTTGTAGTTTCCTAATTCTTACATCAATATAGTCAACATTTCTGCTCTCTGTGTTTTAATGCCCAATCTGTTTCCTCTTAGAGTAAATGTGTAACTGTTAATATGCGCCAAAGTCTTCTGTGCCGAATACAAATTGATACACTGGACGAAAATACAAGTCGAGTGGTTGTGTATACTACTTGTGTTACTATCAGTACATTAAGTACATATGCTTGAGCCCTTACTTGCTTTCCGACCGCCCCTCGCCGTCGCCTGTCTCTCAATAGTGACCTTGGTGACTCGGATACTTTTGATATCATTCGCCTTATGCGTTTTCGTTCTCATATTGGCATCCTTTGTGATATTTAGCGCCCTCTGATTATTCCGCACATTTGATGGTGCTACACAGCCTTCCCAGTTTGGTGCCGCCTTTTGATAATTACTTACTTGAGCCCCTTAGTCATGTAACTGTTAGTACTTCAGGCAGTGTCGTCTTAATGTATGGGCACACTGATAGGTTACCAAGAGCCCCACACATTCTAGGGGCCCCCATATGTTCATGAAAGGGATTTTGGCAGAAGGGAGGGGAATTTATAGTATGGGTTACCTATGGCTATCATCATGGCAACAGGTCATGGTGTCCATCTGAATCACGAAGTGCATGTTGTGTCAGGAGAAAGTGCCAAGCCATTATGACTATATAGTACTTGAAAGGGACCAGGCCAATGATTTGGGATGGGACGGGGGAAAGGAATGATGCCAAACACTTGGACGGTCGAGAATTGAATGTTGACCTGCATGAAGCAAGACTATCTATCGCTCTACCGTCCAGCTCAAGTGGTTGGACAGATTTGGCAGAATGGATAATTATTTGACCTCCAACTGTAAAATGCCTTGGAGTTAATTCCTTTTTAAACTATATTTATTACATAATTTGTGCATGGCTATCTGAGGGCAATCCTGTACTTTAGTGGGCAGGCAGGGCTCATTATCTGGGTTGGGGGCCCCAGTGCAGCTTTCTCTGGGGCTTACAATGCTGTTAAGATGACCCTGACTTAGGGTACGTATTTTTGGTCATGTTACTATCAGTACTTTGTTAAAATAAAGCAAGCAAAGAGTCATCCTAAGTGGAAATTAATCTGACTGGAAAAAAATGTAGTGAATAGAGTACTGCAAGGTTCCATCTTTAGCCAGTCATCTTAGTTCCTACAACAGTGATGTAGATTGTATTACAAACCACATCATCAAATTTGAAGATAATAGCAAGATTTATGGTAAAGTAAGAAGCAAAACTGATATTGAGACCTTACAAATGGTTAGAAGATTTTAAAATGCTTTTCAATACCGAAAACGCAAGAGCTTGCATGTAGGGCAAAGTCTGCACTGCACATCCCAGCTATCATTAACACTGCTAATATGCAGCAGAGTGACGAAGAATCTAGGAGTTAGGATCCACCAGTTACTGAAAGTTGCACAACAAGCAGGAGGTGCAGTAAGACATATAAACAAACCTTAGGAATAGTCAGAAAGAATCTTTTACTTCAAGGAAAAGTGTTTACTCGACAGTAATAGTCTTCGGTGCGCTCACATTTGGGTAACTATCCAAGCGTGCACCTTCTAAGGTACATAACACCTTCTAAGGTACATAACACCTTCTAAGGTACATAACACCTTCTAAGGTACATAACTGCTTTAGATGATTTTCGTGTCAGTGTTGCGGGGTGTGAGACAGCTCTGGGTTGTGAGAGGTGGGGTGAGAGTGGTGGGGTGAGAGAGAGGTGGGGTGAGAGTGGCGGGTGTGAGAGAGGTGGGGTGAGAGAGTAACCCGTGAGAGTGGCGGGGTGTGAGAGAGGGAGCCGGGTGGACTGCAGTATTGATCAGGTGACCGTGGCGAGTGTGTGTCATCACAGTTCTCTCTCGTCCCTTTGATTATTATAGTGTACATCTAGTGGGTTCCTCCATCACCCACCACCTGCTGGAGGGTTCCTCCATCACCCACCACCTGCTGGAGGGTTCCTCCATCACCCACCACCTGCTGGAGGGTTCCTCCATCACCCACCACCTGCTGGAGGGTTCCTCCATCACCCACCTCCTGCCGGAGGGTTCCTCCATCACCCACCTCCTGCTGGAGGGTTCCTCCATCACCCACCTCCTGCCGGAGGGTTCCTCCATCACCCACCTCCTGCTGGAGGGTTCCTCCATCACCCACCTCCTGCTGGAGGGTTCCTCCATCACCCACCACCTGCCGGAGGGTTCCTCCATCACCCACCACCTGCAGGAGGGTTCCTCCATCACCCACCACCTGCAGGAGGGTTCCTCCATCACCCACCACCTGCAGGAGGGTTTCCTCCATCACCCACCACCTGCAGGAGGATTCCTTCATCACCACCTCCTGCAGGAGGGTTCCTCCATCACCCACCACCTGCAGGAGGGTTCCTTCATCACCCACCTCCTGCAGGAGGGTTCCTTCATCACCCACCACCTGCAGGAGGGTTCCTCCATCACCCACCACCTGCAGGAGGGTTCCTCTACCACCCACCACCTGCAGGAGGGTTCCTCTACCACCCACCACCTGCCGGAGGGTTCCTCCATCACCCACCACCTGCAGGAGGGTTCCTCCATCACCCACACACCTGTCGGAGGGTTCCTCCATCATAACCAGTGGTTATCTAGTGTCAGTGCCTCTCAAAGGACTCGACAAAAGGACCTAGTAGGTGCCTTACGATAAGGAAGCAACTAAGGCAGATGGTGATGATTGTGTTGTTGTAGTGGAGGTGGGCTGGTGGTGGTGGTGGTTGAACAGCTGGTGGTGGTACTACCACGCCCAGCCTACCACCTTACCTTGAGGTGCTTCCGGGGCTTACTGTCCCCGCGGCCCGGTCGTCGACCAGGCCTTCCTCGCTCTTCTGGTACACGTAAACCACCCAGAACGTGAACAACTAGTTACTTCTATAGAACAATTATGAAAGTGCCAAAATGACGAGTTCCAATCCGAGATCTCGCGGTAATGATTGTAACTAGGGAATAGGCCAAAGGTTATCTTGAGATGATTTCGGGGCTTTTAGTGTCCCCGCGGCCCGGTCCTCGACCAGGCCTCCACCCCAGGAAGCAGCCCGTGACAGCTGACTAACACCCAGGTACCTATTTTACTGCTAGGTAACAGGGGCATAGGGTGAAAGAAACTCTGCCCATTGTTTTATAAATTTATATGTTTATAAATTAAATAATTTTGTGTAGAATCTACACAAAAGACGGGTCATGTGTGGGATGGTTTTTTTTTTTTTTTTTTTTATTATTTTCTACCACAGACGTGGCCAGACATTTACAATGCTAACCAGCATATATACATTTTCTTCTGTCCTCCATGGACAGGGTTAGAGAAGTGTTAAACATACAGTTCAAGGGTTTATTGAACACTCAACCACAGAAGGTGATTCGGTGCTTTTAAAATGCTAAGCTAACCTACATACGTAAATCATAGATACACAGATTTACGTATGCCCTACATAAAGTATTAGATGTGTCTTTTACATAGTGTCATTAATGTACATTCACAAAGGTGAAATGTATTTCTGATCAGCTTCCATATTTGCTTTATACCCATACATATACATACACACACACACACACACATACATATATACACACATACATGCATTCACATACATTTGTCTCATTTACCCTGACAGGGTGAGGTAGCTGATAAAGAAACTAGTGTGCAATTAAGCACTTAATCACTGAAGGTGATGAAGGTGCTTTTTACATGCTCAGGTTATAGTTACATCACATACATACATTGTATGATTGATACATTACATGGTCAATTTTGGATACAAGTCCAATATATCATCAAGTGTTCCAGTACTCATATAGTAACTACAGAGTTCAGCATACCTTAGCCCAGGAGGGCGAAAGTCAGTCAGTATGGACATTCTACAATATAATGTTCAAGAGAGTGCATGTTTTCTCTTTCACAAAGTTGACACATTGTGTACTCGACATTTGGGTTTTGAGAAAGCTGCCAGATACGTCTATATCCCAGGCGTATTCTGGCCACTATAACATCACATTGCCGGGTTCTTGTTCTATTAGTCCCATATGTGAATGTCTCCTCACGATATCTATCATAATATTTAATGCTACAACTTTCAGGTCTTTGAGAATTTGTTAGGTCGGTGAGATTTTCATTAGATATTTGTTTAAGTATTCTCTTTGTCACTGCTAATGAAACACCCATATCAATTTCTACCACTGGTTTTCTGCAAGCTGACTTAGCAAGCATATCAACAGTGTCATGCCTTGAGATGCCAACATGTGATGGTATCCATAGGAATTTAATCTCAAATCTGTTTTCTTTGGCAGCTAAAACATTCATTCGAATATCACTGACTATTTTTCTGGGTGTCACTA
>NC_091152.1:19580357-19605357 GCF_040958095.1 Procambarus clarkii
CTTCAGGTGGGTTTCACGCCAGTTTCCAGTCCCGAAATGGGACTGTACGGATCTGAGGTTTATTCTGGACTTGTCCCGTCTGGACCCTCTGGGTCTTTTGCCCCTCCTTTCAGAAGACCACTCTGTCCCAGGTCCAGCTTCTTTTGGACCCGGTGGCTTGGATGGTGTCTCTGGACCACCGTGACTCATATTAGCACGTCCCGATTCATCTTGGGGTTCAAAGACTGGCTCAGTTTTGTCGTGGGGCGACAAGCTTACCTTCATTGCCTTCCATTCGGCTTGAATCGAGCACCTCATATTTTCACATGCCTTACCTGGGTCGTGGTAACCCGCTTGTGACTCCCGGGTCACATGTTGGTTACTCGAATAGCTGTGTGGGAGTCTGAACTTGCCTTTACTGTTTTACAGCCAGGTCGGGTCTGGTTTTGGCAGTTCTTCTGGTTTCTTTGGGGACCACTCTGCCACTCTCGCGATCACTGGGTTCAACCTCCAGGGGCCTTGCATCGGCTGCTGCGTCGCCGGCTTCCTCTTCGGGTTTTTCGGAGTTTAGTGTCTTAGCGCCTACCCGAGCCCTCGATCGATGTGTATCGTGCGGCGCAGGTGGAACCGCTGCAGCTTGTGTTCGGGGTGGATGTTACTTCCACTCTGTTTTACAAGCTTTCTCGTGCGTTGTCTCGGTGGGTGGGGGACGCGCTTTGGGTTGACCTGGTTTCCATTCTTCCCTGTTCCAGGGCTCGGGTCTTCCAGGTCATCCACATGATTATTCGGTCCCGCCAGCCTGCAGTCTATCCTCGTGCCCATGACGTTCGCAAATTTGCAACTTTAGCTGCCATTTTTGGTAATATGTCTTGGGCTGACGTTTGGGAATCATTTAACCATTACTTCATCAATGTTCCTGGTCCTAGTTGAGCGTGTGTCGCTTTGGGTCACAGGTTGCAGCCAGTTGTCTCGACTTCGAGTTGAGGTGCAAGTGGCAGCTGCCTCCTCAAATCCTTCTTTTATTTTTCTGTGGTTAGGTAGCTCCAGGGAGCCCGAGGGGCTCTCCACAGAAAACCAGTGTTGAATGTAATGAAATGCCATTTTATGGGTGAGTCCTGGAGGCTCCCTTGCAACCCTTCCTCCCTCCTGTAGGCGGTATTCATGTTTTTTATATTCAGCCTCAGGACTGGGGTGGGGGTGGATGGCTGGCGTGGGGTTTTGGGGCTTCCCCTTTCCCTCCCGGGGGGGGGAGCTGTGCAGACAGCAGCATGGCGGCAGTTGTGACGTCTTGCTTGTTTGCTTGGTTTTGGATTGGGAGTTCTGCTTGATAGTTCAGCTTTCGGTAGCAATTTTAACCAGGTGGCATTTGTTTTGGGATGCCTACCTTTCTGGGTGCCTAACCCGGTCGATGGCAGACATAGAATTCTTCCAACCACAAGGGGGTTTCTATAGGCCATTGCTCCTCGTGTGTCTCTGCGGGGGCCAGGTTGTGGCTCGTGATCCCCCGGTAGGCATAGTAATTGACCGATGCCACGGTTTAATACATACATATCAGCCCGGTAAGCTCCGGGGAGTCTCCGGGACACCCTGAAAATGGCATCTCATTGCATTCAATGCTATTCGCCTATTTTAAACAAATAGGCGAACATGAATGCAAATTCAGAGCCACACCTTTTAGGAGTTAATTGTTAGAGAAAATGGTCATACCCTCATTTGGCATTATGGCTATGCCAGTTAAGCTGATCAAATTGTATAGAGTATTATTAGTTTCAAGCATGTTTAATATGAGTACAGTGGTACCTCGGAATGCGATTGTCCCTGTATGCGAGGTTTTCGGAAGGCGAGGTGTATTTACTCCAAAAATTTGTCTCAGAAGGCGAGGGTTACTTCGGGAGGCGAGTTTGGACGCGAGTTTGTTGATACGCGTACAGCCGACCTAGCGCGTTCGTCGCCCCTCCGCCCCTCAGTTTATTATTGTCTCGCGCTCAGTGACTACCCCCACATCAATTCTTCTCGCGGATTTTCAGTGTTTTGTTGGATTTTTGGTGATTTGTCTATACAATTTGTTATTATATATCTCACCATGGGTCCCAAGAAAGCCAGTGGTAAGGATAAAGGCCAGAAAGCTCATGTGAGGATGACAATAGAGGAGAAACAAGAGATCATTCGGAAGCATGAGAACGGTACACGTGTTGTTGAACTTTGTAGGCAGTACAACAAAGCCACATCAGCAATATGCACTATACTTAAGAAGAAAAATAAGATTATGGGTGCTAAAGTGGCAAAAGGAGTAAGAACATTAACGGCACAAAGACCACAAATACTTGAAGAAGTGGAAAAGTTGTTATTAATTTGGATACACGACAAGGAGTTGAGGGGTGATAGTGTTTCGGAGGCCATTATTTGTGAGAAAGCCAGGGTGTTGCACGAAGACCTTCTAAAGAATACCCCTGCAACGAGTGATGCAGATAAGAAAGAGTTTAAGGCAAGCAGGGGCTGGTTTGAAAAATTTAGAAAGAGAAGTGGTATCCATAGTGTTACAAGGCATGGGGTTATGTGATGTGATTATGGAAGGGGACTCCCCTTCCAAACAGTAACTCCTCTCCTCCTCCCCCCTCCTCACCATCTTCCATACGCCTACAGCACTCGACAGCAAGGTAAGTAATAACTGGAACACAGTTTTGTAGGTTTATTTAGATGAATTAGGTAAATTAGGTATAAAAATTTAGTTTGATGTGGGGTTTTTGGGGTAGTCAAGAACGGATTAATTCATTTCCCTTTATTTCTTATGGGGAAATTAACTTCGGAATGCGAGTTTTCGGAAGGCGAGGCGTCTCCAGGAACGGATTAAACTCTTATTCTGAGGTATGCCTGTATGTGATCTTATCTTGAGATGATTTCGGGGCTTTTTTTAGTGTCCCCGCGGCCCGGTCCTCGACCAGGCCTCCACCTCCAGGAAGCAGCTAGTGACAGCTGACTAACACCCAGGTACCTATTTTACTGCTAGGTAACAGGGGCATAGGGTGAAAAAAACTCTGCCCATTGTTTCTCGCCGGCGCCTAGGATCGAACCCAGGACCACAGGATCACAAGTCCAGCGTGCTGTCCGCTCGGCCGATCGGCTCCCCATAATTGATAAGTGTGCATACTATTTTAGGCTTTGATGCCTTCTTTTAATCATTACTTAATGTTTTAGGCTCGAGCTAATCTGTTGGATGGGATGATGGAGTCGAGTGAGGGTTGCAGCTCGGAAACAGAGGAGGATGAGGTAGTTGGTCATCATTACTCTCAGCTTAGGTCCATGCATCGAAGTAGACGAAAACGTAAAGGTAATTACATTTATAAGTTTCTATTATTTTGCAGCTTAGAAATTAATGTTAAATAATTATAGAGATCAATTAGTACATGGTACAGATGACCATTTGTATAACATTGATTATTATTGTCATATGTTACTATGCTATCTTTTCCAGGAGTTGATATATCATTGCTGTGCACTCTGGTAATAATTAACTTTCAGAGAGATTATCATCACTAGTGTTAGTGCCTGTGTTTTGATTGAGAGAAGTGTTGTCAGTGGGCTGATGTACACCAGTCCATTACCCTTACATTGCTAGTGCTAAAGAGAATTATCACAAGTGCACTTTTGTAGCCGTTGTAAGTGGCAGGAGACAAGTTCCCTATTGGCTTAGTTTTGATGGTGAAACACACTGTTAACGTAATTAACCTGTGGGTAGTGTGGTAGTGTTCAGTTATTTTAAGAAATTAGTATTAAGTTCCACACACTTTCAATTAAACTCCTTTCCCCATACTACTATCACAATTCAATTATACGACTCCCTTATTCACTTAATAATTCTTGACACATCTCAAGGGTAGAGGTGCCCCAGAGAATTTCATCTTTTAAAAATTTTGATGTAGTAACCCATAGCGTTCTATGCCCTCTAGTGACTTTCATTTGGGCAGGACAATGCCTGACCACAAGAGTTTGATGTCATAGTGGAAGAGTTTATATCCTCTGGTTATTGTCTCGGCCACTGGCGTGTCAGTGTCTTGTTGTTAACTCTTTTTGGGAACTCATCCTGGACTGTTGCAAATGCCATAAGCAATTGCAGGTCTTCTGTGAGAAATTCCCAGGTATTACACCAGTCCTCTCTCTCTCTTTTTTTCCGCAGATGGGCATAGGAGAGGAGGACTTCTGACTCTTAATGGACTTGAAATTTTCCATTTCACAAGCTCATCTTAAACCTTACCCAACTTCTTGTTTTTACAGGAATATTACTTCCTAATTTGTTTACAAATTAGCCCCCCCCCCCCCGAATTGTTGTTGGGTGAACAGAGGTGAATAGTTAAGGATTGGTGCCCAAACAACTCCCTCTGCACAGTGTTGGAACCTAGGTAAAATCTCTCATGAGGCATTAGTCCAAACAAACTGCCACTGCTCCATAGGAACTACGAACACTGCTTGGTTCATGGACAGGAGCATTGAATAAGGCAAGTGAGCAGCTGGCCAGGCAAGAGCATGTATTACAGGCCCACAAAACACACTCAAATCTATCAGTGAGTGTGTATTTGGCCATTCAAAGGTCACCATTTTAGTAATGGGTGTGTGTGTATGAGAGAAGAGTGTGTCACGTGGTAACTTTACCTAAAGAAGTCAGGTCGAGAGAATATGAAAGGGTTAATGACAATACAGTGTTTAGTCTCAATAAATTATGGAACATTATGTAGTAATTTTTGAGATAAAGTTATAAATAGCAGCAGGACAACGTAGAGGCTGGAGATAGCAAAGAGCCACAGCAGGGCTGTAGAACTCGTGAGACTAGCACTACTGCTGGAATTGTTGCTATAGGAGAAGAAAAGATATTTTTTGCTCAACCAATACAATAATCTGAGGAAGCTTTGTACCTGATATGACACTATACCTGATATCTACTTTGATATACTATAGTGTAGTAGTTTAATTTGTTAAAGTAAAGCATATGCAAACTTTTTCTGTTTAGCAATTGCCGTTACACTCATTCAAATTTAAGTTCTACATTACTTCTTGCATTTGTTTATTTCAGCTTCTGTGGCAGGTGATGGCCTTAGAATTTGTAGTTGCTGGAGGAAGTCATTGGTTGTCTTTTGATCCATATTGGAGTTTGATTCCTGGTCCAGAGGATTTTTCTCTCAAAATGGAGTTTTCTTATTCACTGTCCTAGTATTTGCTGGACTCTCTTGCTCCTCCGGGGATTCATTTCTAGGTCTTGTTTATGACTTGTAAATCCTTCCTCCATTCCCAACTCTGTGCACGTTTTCCATTGTCTAATCTTTCCCCTAGCTTGGCTCCTGGACTCTCCTTAGTGTTTGCTTTAATATCAGTATCATGCTTATGAACTGCATTGCAAATCTTTTCAGTTCAGATCCACCTCCACCTCCTTGACTTCATTTTAGTTGGAAGGCAAACCCCTTTTTTTCCATGCATAAGTGGCAGCTCAGAGACTTAGTGGAAGAAACTTGGCTATGTGTCTAAAGTCCTTTCTTGGAGACACTTTTTGCATGGCAGTCACCTGTGTTATGTTGGCTCCTGCCATTCCGTGTGATATTGGAACATAGCAGGTCCTTGTCCAGGTGCCTAGGTTGTGGTGGACTACACAACTTTACCCACTTAGCAGAGGTTAACCATTTTTTCTATACTGTGTATGAGATTATCTGTGAGCTTGAAAAGATGATCTTGGGAACATAAGCTATTCCTAAGATGTTCACACTGATCACAGTCACTGTGATAGACTTCTATGTAGCTCATTGTGTCTGCTGGCTTGCCATTTTGGATTTTTTCCAGGAGTCTGATTGGTCGCTCTCTCTCATGGTTTGCTAACCAGTTTTCTTTCCTCCGTTTAGCAGGGAGTAGGAAGGTGGTTTTGTGAGTTTTAGCTATATTGGGTGCTTTCTTTCAGCCCCTCAATCTGGTGTTTCTGGTGCAATCTACGGCTCCAGTACAGGTTTCTGGAAGTTTCATGTTCTTCAGACACCTGGATGGAATAGTAGTTCTGGGACCAGATTCACGAAAGCACTTACGCAAACACTTACGAACCTATACATCTTTTCTCAATCTTTGGCGGCTTTGTTTCCAATTATTAAACAGTTAATGAGCTCCGAAGCACCAGGGAGCTGTTTATAACAATAACAACAGTTGATTGGGAAGTTTTCATGCTTGTAAACTGTTTAATAAATGTAACCAAAGCCGTCAAAGATTGAGGAAAGATGTACACGTTCGTAAGTGCTTGCGTAAGTGCTTTCGTGAATCTGGCCCCTGGTATGCCTGTAGCCCCAGCCCAGCCTCTAGAGTTGCCATAACAGACAGAAAATGGTGTACTAAAACACTCAAATCTACTCTAACCAATCAACCTAGGATATGTTTGTGAACTGCTATAATATATAATACCACTTTATTTGTCCGTTGGGAGTTTTGACATCAAAATGTGGTGCATTGTTCGAGAGGACAGGTGGACCTTTTTCACCCCCTTCCCTGTGAGGTGGAAGGGGTTTCGTTTGGCTGCTCATGAATGAAGAAGTGAGCTAGCAGGTATCCCAAGTGATCTGGGCTGCCACCTGGTGGCAGTCAGGCACAATATCGTTGGCATATATATATATATCACTACAACAGTCCTTTGCTTCATTACTTTTGGGTGTCTAATTTTCCGTTAACAGTTGCTTGTTTTGTTGTGCTTATGCTCTCTGGTGTTTCTTTCCTTGATTTTGAATTGATATATGATCCTTGTGCTCTTCTTGCCTCCTAGAGAGCTCAAGACTGGTCCTGGCTCCCGATAGGCAAGGGTGGATCTTGGAGATGTGGTTCATCGCCCTAAGATTTAGCTGGACCAGCACTTAGCTCGAGAAGCTGCTGAAGCCCCCCACCAGAAAAGGGCATTTCATTACATTAAAAATTTGATATTCTTTTTATGGGGATTTGGCTCCCTGGAGCTATCGGGCTAGTGTGATATATTAGACCGGCGCATTAGTCTAAGGAATTCGACCTACCAGGGACCACGAACCAGAACCTGGCCCCCTCAAAGAGGTTTCAGGGAGCAATGGCCCCCTGGTAAACCCCCTGTGGTTGGGTTTTTTCCTTATCTGCCATCGATTAGGGTTAGGCACCCAGAAAAGTAGGCATAACAAAACAAACCCCACATGGTAAAAAAAGTACAACGAAAACTGAAAAGAGAGGTAGAACTCCCTCCAATGCAGACGAGGAGTCACAATAACGTGGCTGAATATGTTGACCAAACCACACACTTGAAAGTGAAGGGACGACGACGTTTCGGTCCGTCCTGGACCATTCTCAAATCAATTGTCCAATCCCTTCAATCCAAGGAAACAAGCAAATGTCACACACCACTGCTGCATCGCTCGTCTGCGCAGCCCTTCCCCTCCCCTCCCCGGCTACTCAACACTCCAGTTTGTTAGCTAATGTGGTCCGGGGCAGATGTCTGCCCTGGACCACATTAGCCAGGTCTAGTTTGGGACTCTCGGACTGCTTCCATGTCTCTCCCTTCGAAGGCATTGCTGAGGCTGTGGTCCCACCTTTGGCTGTTTCTGGGGGGGGAGGGGTGAGTCCCGGGTCACTCGGTAATTGCTTGAGCAGTTGTGCAGAAGTTTGAACTTCACCGTTCTGGTCTACCTGCTGGGTCGAGTTTGGCTTCAGCGTCTGTTCTGGTTCCTTCGGGGACGCCCCTTCCACTTCTCTTGCGATCGCTGGGTTTATACTCTGGGGGCCTTGTGTCGTTTGCTGCGTTGCTGGCTTCCTCTTCGGGGTTTTCGGGGTTCAGGCCTTGGCTCGTACCCGAGCCCTCGCTCGATGTGTTCATGGATGCGTCATTTCTTGGCTGGGGCTTTGTGACCAGTGCTCACCAGGCAAGCCAGGGGCGATGGGGTCAATCTTTCTGTTGGGCACACAGCACGATGCGGGAGTTTGTGGCAGTTTGAGTTTGGGTAACTTGGGTTCGACTATCCAGCTCCATTCGGACTGTTCTCTGGTGGTTCATTGGCTGAACAGCGGGTGTTTTCTTTAGTCCTTGCCTCTTTGGGGCTGGTCACTTCGACAGGCTCGACTGCTGGATTCTCTGGGTTTGGCTCTTCATTGTTGTTCATATCTGGGGAGTGTCCAACATCCTGGCAGATGGCCTTTCTCGGTTCATTCCTCTGTCCACGCAATGGACGGTCGACGCCGACTCCTCCTGTTGGCTCTGCCTGATGTATGGCCTCCCGGATGTGGACCTCTTCATGTTGGAGTGGTCTTGGCGTCTCCCGATCTATTTGGTGCCCTTCCCCGACTGCGAGGCTGTCGTGGTGGATGCCTTTCGGCAGAACTGGTCAAGATGGGGTTACCTGTACCTCTTCCATCCAGCTCAGCTGTTGCTTCAAGTTCTGGCTCGGTTAAAGTCCTACCAGAGAAGAGTAGTCTTTGTGGCCCCTTGGTGGCCGGTCCAGCCTTGGTTCCTGGCGCTACTTGCTCAGTGTGCGAACCAGGGATGTTTTCTGTGGCTCTGCCTCTTCCAGCGGGTCGGACCGGTCCGGTACAACTGGTTCGGTCTTCTCCTCCGCTCTTCGCATCTGGTCTTTTTGAAGCAAGATTATCACCATTTGTGGTGGCTTCGTTGATGGTGTCCCACTTGAGAACTTCATCTCGACATCAGTATGAAGTTTTCTGGCGTTCTTTCTATCATTTTCTCTTTTTAGGTTGTCTTCTATTTCTGATGCCTAATATAGTGGCCCCCACCGTTTATGAGTTTAATCTGTTCCCAGAGATGTTTCGTAACCCGAAAGTTCACAACCCGAAACAAATTTTCCCATAAGAAATAATGTAAATTTAATTAATCTGTTCCACACTCCCAAAAATATTAACACTCGCGCTCTCGGCGCTCAAAAAAAATCAATACCCTAGATGCTTTCGGCACTTCGCGCCCCTACGCGTAAGACCGAAAAAGTGTACACTCTTTTGACTGTCCTGACAATAATTGAAGGCGCACGTATTTAAATTTGGTATCACTGTGTTCGCAATGAAATTGTCTATAAGAGCATACCTATAAAATGCCGCCCAAGCATAAGGAGTATCAACACCAAATAAAAAACTATGCAGATCACTCGCCGAGAGCGCCAAACAGCAACAAAATGTTTCCACTCTCTTAATGGTTGCGAAGCCTACAGTTGTCCTACATCGCTAATTTTGGTATCATTGGGATCGCAATAAAATTCTCTACACGGACATATGCATATGAATGTTTAATATAGGTAATTGCCCACCCGCAAGAGTGAGGGAAGTGGAGAGTAGTTAGCCGCGAGCGCACTGGCGAAAACACAGGGGGGAAATCATGCTTGGAAAGTTTATACATTTATACGTTTCCTGACCCTACTTTTCTATGTACGTATTTCTTTTTTATACCAATGTGTTCGCAATAAAATTTTCTATAAGATGAAATGTATAACATTTGTACAAAGCATGTGTAAGAGAAGCGCCAAATATCGAACCACGTCGCTCAGTATGCGTTCACGGCAGAAACGAACGCATTGTTTTCGTTCGTTTGATGTTTCTCATGTTTATACTTGTTGAAACATTTTATAATTTGTATGACAGTGATCGCAGTAAAATTCCCTACACAGACATATACATAACACATACAAATATTTCCCACGTGTTGGATATATCAACGGCTAAAGGGAACCCACTGCCACACGGCCGCCACACCCAGAGCCACACCCGCCACACCCCCAAACATACTTTGTGTTTTTTTTTTTTTACTCATAGAAGTTTATGTGATATAATATTCATTCTGGTACCAAAAAATTCGCAAATAAATTCTCTACAAAACGTATATAATACAACTTCTTATAGATGATAAAAAATTCCAAATAGGTGTACTTACCCTGTCTATGTTGATTGAAGATCAACAGTTGAGCATTTTTTCTTCACTCCACCATCTTCAGGCTTCTGATCCTGAAGTTGCTCATCTGATGTTTCTTAGGTGGAGTGAAGCTGTTGCCGGTGGTTATTTTTTCTCCACCCAAAATATCTTTCTTCGGTGGTACCTTGTGTAGCAAGGCGCAGCGCACAGTGCCACATCACAAGTTTTACATCCATATATCACGTCCCTCCTTTTGCCAGACTTGTAACAAACACGGCATCTTTTTTTTTAGCCAAGTGCACGAGTTCATGCGTCAACTTGTAGTTGAGACGTTGTTCTGAATCTATAATTCTTGTATTTTTTGGATTCACTGGAAGAATATTGTCTTCTACAGGAACCACCAAACTTGTAGTAGAATCTTCTATGAAATCAGAAACATCAAGTGGTTCTATGTCCTCAATGTCCATTTCAGAATTTGTGGTTGATGAGTGGGCTTTAGGTGTTGAGGTGAACAGAGGACGCCTAGCACCAGATGGCCCGGGTGTTGAAACTGCCGCGTCAGCAGGAGGAGCTGCGCTGGCATCTATGTCGGGAACATGTGGTATACTTGTTGTTGTTGGCCATTCCTTGCTGTTCCACGCCAATAAGGCTTTTATTCCTACTGCGTGAAACTCTAATAGTGTTAGTTTTTTTGTATCTGTTGAGTAGTGGTTATACAATGCGTATGCATTGTGCATGGCCATTTGCAGAAAATAGAAAGTGATCTTCTTGGTCCATTTGTGGGTTTTTCTTGCAAACTCATAATATTTGACCATTTGATCAAAATGATCAACACCTTTCATGAACTTATTGTAATCCACTATGGCCTTGGGTTTGTTCATTTTCACAATTTCTACTCCAGTTCTCCCGTCACCTTTACGAACGCGTTTCCTGCGCTGTGCTTGAGTAGTGTCGGCATTGTGGATATTGGTGATGACAGAGACGGGGCGCTTGTCCTTCCAAACTATAACAAAGGTGTTATCCTTACGCATGTATACGGTCGTGTCGGTTGCCATTTTACCCTTTACAACTTGTTGCAGATCCTTGGGAGCGCCACGTTGTAGTCTAAGTGTGCCACATGTGTAAACATGTGGAAGAACTTAGAAATGTGTTGGAACCGAGCAGACGACATAAACAAGTTGAAGAATCGACAATGCCACATCTGATTCGTCTGCCAGTACATCCTCATTGTAGGCATCTTCACTATGCCCATCAGTATGCACAGGGCCAAATATCGGGCCATTTCTTTCACCGACACTGGTTTCCACGTTTTTCTTGCTGACTCAGCCATGAGATGTATGACGTGTGTGGCATGCAAATTTGTTTCATACTCTAAGTATTCAACCACTGCTCTAGTGAAAAATAATTGTAAAAACTGCAATGGAGTAGCAGGTAGTGGAATTGTTAGGCCAGGGGTTGCAGTAAAGTTATCAACGATGGGAGGAGTATTGCTACGATTCCACTCATCACCCAGCCTAGCCCTCTTTGGTACCGGACACGTGCGGTCACCGCGTGGCGGGGCTGGGGCTTCTTCTTCACTCTCATCCTCACTCTCACTCGAAATATCTTCATCACTTGAGGAAACCTCATAAAGAACATCATTTTCCGGTTCGTCAGCCTCCAAATCATCATCAGAAGACCCTGAAAAGGCTTCAACAACGTCGGGAATCTTGGATGGAGTGAGATTGACCCCACGATACAGATCGAAAATCCTGGCGATCTCTTCTGCTTTCCTAGATTTCCTACCTTTGTTTTGCGTTCCACTGCTTGTTCCTGGTGCAGCATCCATGTTGAAGGTATTGAATGGGTTTTAGGTACACGAGAACGGAAAAGGAACGGAAATAAATGCGTAAAACGGGTCACGTTTGCCGCGAGAGGGGAGCACAGTGTGGGCACTTGGCGTGTCAACAAAACAATGGGCCGACCACGTGACTGGGTAGGCCGAGATGCCATGTGTTCGGTGAGGGAGAACGGGAATTTCATGGAGAACAATCTGAGAGTATCCCCATCCATTTCGGTTAAAAAATGGAATTTATAGAAATATTTTTTCGATTGACGAGAAAAGTAGGCAGTTATGCGGAATCGTAAGAAAAACCAGTGACGAGTTATCTCTACTCGAAAGCGCGAAAGTGTTAACTTCAAAATACTTTTCTTACCTATCTTGAGGTTATCTTGAGATGATTTTGGGGCTTAGCGTCTCCGCGGCCCAGTCCTCGACCAAGCCTCCTTTTTGTTACACACCCCCAGGAAGCAGCCTGTAGCAGCTGTCTAACTCCCAGGTACCTATGTACTGCTAGGTAACAGAGGCATCAGGGTGAAAGAAACATTTTGCCCATTCAGGACTACGAATCCGAAGCGCTGTCCACTCAGCTGTCAGGCGCCCTAATACACACAAATATTGCTATAGTATATGCAAATTATAGCTTACCTTTATTGATGACACATGTTGGTGTATGGGAGACAGTGTGGAGGGGTGGTTGTGGCTCACTGCTTGCTTGTCTTACTAAGAATGTCTAAAGATATATGTTTACCCTACATTTTAACACCTGTCTGTAGTGAGACACATTGTCATTAATAAGGTCAATGCAGCGGCCTCCTGAAGCTTTATCTGGGTGAGTCGTTTCAGCAAAACTTTGCAGTTCTTCCCATATTGCACACATTTTCTTAATTAATGAGGAGGGACATCCTCTACTGCTTCCTCCTCCCCTGAAGATTTGTACTGCCTAGCAAGTTCAACAACCCATGTACCATTTTCCATGTTTACAAATGATCTCTTATTTTTTTCCTCTATGGTCATGCTCACATGTGTTTTCTTAGGTTGAACCTTACCACTGACTTTCTTGGGACCCATGGCATGATATATAATAATTACTTTTAAGTTCAAAACCCAAAAGAGCCAAAAAACAATGACATTATTTACAAAGAATTCATGCGCGTTCGTCACTAAGCAAGAGGCACTGGTAAACTGAAACGCAGGTGACTGTGCCACCAGGAACCATGCGCTAGGCTGCTCATACGTGTATCAACAAGCTACGTTACTCGAGGCAAAGCTCGTAGGTCAATTCACATTTTACGAAGAAATTGGGTCTGTAACCCAAAAAGTTTGTAAAAAGGGGCATTCGTAAGCCGAGGTGTCACTGTACTGTCGCCTCATATCATGTGGTTCTGGTGGAGCTGCTCCAGGTTGTGTTTGGGGGTGGATGTCACTTCTGCCCGTTTCACAAGTTTTCCATTGTTTTGTTTCACCTCCGGCCTGCTTATGCACCGTCTGACCCAGTCCTGGTTCTTGGATAGAGTGCTCCCCTATCATTCCTCTCTTCGGTTTATGGTGGCCCCTTGGGTTCAAGATTGTTTTTCCAAGGCTCTGTTTCTGTTGGCATTGGCCTCTGGGGGTTTGTTCGGTGAGCTTCATGCTCAACTCCGGCGCAGGGGTTTCTGCTCTTTTGGTCCTGGTGGTTGGTTTGTTCGGTGAGCTTCATGCTCAACTCCGGCGCAGGGGTTTCTGCTCTTTTGGTCCTGGTGGTTGGTTTGTTCGGTGAGCTTCATGCTCAACTCCGGCGCAGGGGTTTCTGCTCTTTTGGTCCTGGTGGTTGGTTTGTTCGGTGAGCTTCATGCTCAACTCCGGCGCAGGGGTTTCTGCTCTTTTGGTCCTGGTGGTTGGTTTGTTCGGTGAGCTTCATGCTCAACTCCGGCGCAGGGGTTTCTGCTCTTTTGGTCCTGGTGGTTGGTTTGTTCGGTGAGCTTCATGCTCAACTCCGGCGCAGGGGTTTCTGCTCTTTTGGTCCTGGTGGTTGGTTTGTTCGGTGAGCTTCATGCTCTACTCTGGCGCAGGGGTTTCTGCTCTTTTGGTCCTGGTGGTTGGTTTGTTCGGTTGCAGCCTTCTCCTTCTTTTCTGGAGCAGAACGAGACGGCAACTTTCCGGAGGGATCCTTGGGTCATTGATGCTTGGTTGGTCAGGCAGGGGTTGCATCATGTGTTGTGTCTTCGCCGTTATCTGGGTGTTTCGGGTACGGTGGCTGGGGATGCGTTTTGGGTTGATCCGGTTTCTTTCGTTCCCAGTTCCAGGGATCGGGTCTCCCAGGTTGTCTGTATGGTTATTAAGTCTAGCCAGCCTGTGGTTTATCCTCGTGTCCATGATGTTAGTAAGTTTGTTGCATTGGCTGCCGTGTTCGGCAACATGTCATGGGCTGATATTCGGGCACGGTGATTTTGGAGGTCCAAAAGGGTCCAGGCTGCCCGTTACTTGATTAACGTTCCTGCTCCTGAGCGTTCCTGTGTTGCTATGGGTTGCAGGTTGCAGCCAGTTGTCTCGACTTCGCATTGAGGATGTGGAGGCCGCCTCCCGGGTAAGTCCCTCTTTTACCTCATCTTTGGTTATGTTGCTCCAGGGAGCCGAAGGGGCTTCCCCACAGAAAGCCAGTGTTGAATGTAATGAAAATGGCATTTTCTAGGGAGCCCCGGAGCCTCCCTGGCAACCCTCCCTCCCTCCGGTAAGCGGTTTTCACATTGATGCTTAGCTTCTCAACTGGAGTCTTGGGGTAGCCGGCGCGGGAAGGTCCGGGGCTCCCTCCTTCCCCTCTTGGGGAGGGGAAGGCTGTACGGATGAGCGACACGGCAGTACTCACCTAATTGTACTCGCCTAATTGTGCTTGCGGGGGTTGAGCTTTGGCTCTTTGGTCCCGCCTCTAAACTGTCAATCAACAGGTGTCCAGGTTCCTGAGCCTATTGGGCTCTATCATATCTACATTTGAAACTGTGTATGGACTTAGCCTCCACCACATCAGTGTGTGAGTGAGTGTGTGACAGTGGTGTGTGACGTTTGCTTGTTTCTTTTTAATTTGAAGTTCTACTTCTCTTTTCAGTTTTTCGTTGTACTTTTCTTACCATGTGGGGTTTGTTTTGTTATGCTTATCTTTCTGGGTGCATAACCCCGGTCAATGACAGATAAGGAAAACCCCCAACCACAGGGGGGTTTTTCTAGGGCAATTGCTCCCTGAAACCTCTCTTAGGGGGGGACCAGGTTCTGGCTCGTGGTCCCCGGTAGGTCGAACTCTTTAGACCAATGCCCCGATCTAATATATCACACATTAGACTGATAGCTCTAGAGAGCCTCCGGGGCTCACCCAGAAAATGGTGTTTCATTACATTCAACACTGGTTTTTAAAATTTACTGCATGTTGATGGGAAATATAGTATGCCTCTTGAGCACGGTCAGTCAGGGGGGTACCTGACAGCTGAGTGGACAGCTGATAGCTGATAGTAGTCATAACTACTATCCCCTACACCTGACTTTCCTCCTCAGCTCTCTCTTGCCTATTTAATGCCTGTCCCTACCTGTCCTCATCACAATCGACTTGAGAATGGTCCAGGACGGACCGAAACGTCGTCGTCCCTTCAATTTCTAGTGTGTGGTCTGGTCAACATACTTCAGCCACGTTATTGTGACTCATCGCCTGCGAGTGGACAGTGCTTCTGATTCGTAGTCCTGAGGTTCCGGGTTCGATTCCCGTTGGGCGTGGAAACAAATGGGCAGAGTTTCTTTCACCCTGATGCCCCTGTCTGCCTAGCAGTAAATAAGTACTTGGGAGTTAGACAGCTGCTACATGCTGCTTCCTTGGGGTGTGTAACAAAAAGGAGGCCCTGGTCGAGGACCGGGCCGCGGGGACGCTAAGCCCCGAAATCATCTCAAGATAACCTCAAGATAAAGTCATGAAACTGAGTTTACCATTAGTATTAGTCAGTGATGCCATAGAGAATAATTTGTCTTAGATAATTTAGTTCAAAACCTAACAGGGTTTAGTAGACACCCATCCCACTCATCTGAAAATGCAAGAAGTGATGGTGTTTGAGTCCTTTGTGGACCCTCACTTGTTCGTCGCTTCTTTTGTTTTTAGATTCGTGGGTTTTATGTCTAATATTTAGCCACATTAGCCAGGGGCCTCGTAGCCTGGTGGATAGCGCGCAGGATTCTCAATTCTGTGCCGCGGGTTCGATTCCCGCACGAGGCAGAAACAAATGGGCAAAGTTTCTTTCACCCTGAATGCCCCTGTTACCTAGCAGTAAATAGGTACCTAGGAGTTAGTCAGCTGGCTTCCTGGGGGTGGAGGCCTGGTCGAGGACTGGGCCGCGGGGACACTAAAGCCCCGAAATCATCTCAAGATAACCAAGATTATTGCTGAATTGCATTAGTGCATTATATTGTGTCAACATCCTTTGTGTTGGGTTAATCAGTTCGTAAGAAAGAGATACACATAAGTAATAGGGAAAATATAATGAGTTATAATTGAAGAATTTGGTGTTTATTGTACGGTACAGTACAATATATTATAATACACTTCAATTTATATAAATTGAGAAGTAGACAATTTTTTTTAAGTACTGTACTGCACACTTAGGCATTTTCATTTTGTTTTTGTTAATAATGCTTGAATTGGAATATGACTGTTGGAATAATTGTGGTTTGTTGCTTTTCTTTTTCTAACAAGTTCTCGGAGGTTACAGTACTGTGATAGTGACAGTGTTTACAGTACTGTGATAGTGACAGTGTTTACAGTACTGTGATAGTGACAGTGTTTACAGTACTGTGATAGTGGCAGTGTTTACAGTACTGTGATAGTGGCAGTGTTTACAGTACTGTGATAGTGACAGTGTTTACAGTACTGTGATAGTGGCAGTGTTTTACAGTATTGTGACACTGATGATGGGTACAGTACTGTGACACTGATGATGAGGGTACAGTATTGTGACACTGATGATGATGGTACAGTATTGTGACACTGATGATGAGGGTACAGTATTGTGACACTGATGATGAGGGTACAGTATTGTGACACTGATGATGATGGTACAGTATTGTGACACTGATGATGAGGGTACAGTATTGTGACACTGATGATGATGGTACAGTATTGTGACACTGATGATGATGGTACAGTATTGTGACATTGATGATGAGGGTACAGTATTGTGACACTGATGATGATGGTACAGTATTGTGACACTGATGATGAGGGTACAGTATTGTGACACTGATGATGATGGTACAGTATTGTGACATTGATGATGAGGGTACAGTATTGTGACACTGATGATGATGGTACAGTATTGTGACACTGATGATGAGGGTACAGTATTGTGACACTGATGATGAGGGTACAGTATTGTGACACTGATGATGAGGGTACAGTATTGTGACATTGATGATGATGGTACAGTATTGTGACACTGATGATGATGGTACAGTATTGTGACACTGATGATGAGGGTACAGTATTGTGACACTGATGATGAGGGTACAGTATTGTGACACTGATGATGATGGTACAGTATTGTAATACTTATAATGATGCTGGTTCAGTTTTGTGATAGACAAATTACTTAGGTATTTATATTCTAATTGTTGTTTACATTGGTAATAACAACATTTCTACTAGACTTGTACCTATTAGGGTATAAGACCTAGACCTATTAAGGTAGTGCAGTTATATGTTAACGACTACTAATCAATGTTTATTATATTTAGATTATCAAGTCTCCCTGTAGAGTTACACATCTACTAATCAACTTTCTCGTATGTTTTGTCACAGGGCTCGGCCAGGCACAATGGTAGGAATTTTTGTGTAATGCAAGGCTGACATTTGCATGTGTTGTGATGGCTGTCTCACTGGCTTGAATAGTGTGTGTGTGCATTGACAATAATATGCGGAATGTGTATTTTAATATGTAGCATTGAAATAGAACCAAATGAAGAATGTTGTGACTTGTTTTTAAAGCACTCGGAAGGCTTAGATTTGCGTTCTATTACCATATTTACATAAATCAAAGACATTGACATTACAGCTTTACTGGCAAACTTTACTGACAACATGAAAGTGAGTTAAATACTGATGAAGCATCTTAGTGGAGGAATGTGTTGCATTGTTATTTACAGTACTTGGAGGGAACAATGAACAAGAATTTTTAAAGATCAAATTTAAATATATAAGTTAAGAGTGATACAATACATTTGCACTGTTGCAGCAAATTGACATCTACAGGTTTTAGTAACGCTGATAATTGCGTGTAGGATTCTTAACAGTATAATTTACAAAATTATACTGTTAAGAATCCTGTAGTCTGTAGTATTTTGTTGCTGGGTAATTAATTAAATTAATTAAATTAATTAAATTAATTATATTATATTTAATAATATTATATATTATTAATTATATATAATTAAAGTAATTAATTATAATTTTGTAAATTAAATTAATGTAAATTAAGTTGATTTTTCAGTATTTACAATTGAACAGGAATGTTATAATTGTAAATAAATATATATTTTTAAACACTAAGAAAATAACATTGCAAAGAGTGCAGTCAATCATAAAACTGAGGTGTCAGTAAATGTCTACCATTAGCAGTCATATGAGAGCACTTACGTCAAGTATTATTGCAGTCTCCGTGGTGCAGTGGTAAGACACTCGCCTGGCGTTCCGCGAGCGCTATGTCAGGGGTTCGTATCCTGGCCGGGGAGGATTTACTGGGCGCAATTCCTTAACTGTAGCCTCTGTTTAACGCAACAGTAAAATGTGTACTTGGTTGTAACAACGATTCTTCGCGGCAGGGGATCGTATTCCAGGGACCATAGGATTAAGGACTTGCCCGAAACGCTACGCGTACTAGTGGCTGTACAAGAATGTAACAACTCTTGTATATATCTCAAAAAAAAAAAAAAAAAAAAAAAAAAAAAAAAAAAAAAAAAGTCACAGCATCTTGCATGTGGATTTGTTTTGTGAGAGATAAGATGCTTGCAAAGATCTCATGAATTCTTGTTACAAGTTTCCTCTGCTTCATTGTTAATTGCTGCTTTTGTGACATAGCACCAAAGCCTGCATCATTATCCTGCCAATATAATAGTGGGAAACTATGCCTGCGTCATCTAATATCAGCTTGCACGTCTCAGCTGAACACTTTCAGCAACTTACTCGCATTATATCATTTGTTTGTTCTGCTCTTGCATGCAAGATTGTAACTGATAGCAATTCAGGGAAAACTGAACACTTTCAGCAACTTACTCGCATTATATCATTTGTTTTTTCTGCTCTTGCATGCAAGATTGTAATTGATAGCAATTCAGGGAAAACTGAACACTTTCAGCAACTTACACGCATTATATCATTTGTTTGTTCTGCTCTTGCATGCAAGATTGTAACTGATAGATGTACTCAGCAATTCAGGGAAAATCAAACCTCTCACAGCTGAATATCCGAAATACATTAGTATGACATGTCAATATTAAATGTTGTTATTTTACAGTGCTCCCTTAACCCTTTGCTGACTTATTTGTATAATTATCTTACTTTTGTTTTCTGAATTTTTCACATCAAATATACAAAAATGACCTTTAGAATTGCAGAAAATTACTAAATTAAAAAATTCTGCCATATTTTGCTAATTTTTGAAAAAAAAAAGAAAGTTGGTGATGAATCTTGAAATAAAAAGTTAAGGTAAAAAGCATTTACCTGTACTACATAACCATCAACACACTATGAATTTTCACATAATAAGTGTCACATCACACACACCATGATCACCTTGCATTACTAGCTTCAAGAATCTAATTTCTTACTTGGATTTTTACCCTCTCTCTCTTGGGATAGTGGGGATGATTCGCCTCTCCTTCAACGCCGGCTTCAACTTGCGATTGGTGCCGTGTCGTCTTGGGCCACCGATCATGGCTTCAAGTTCTCTACTTCTAAGACTTGTGTCATGACTTTTACTCGGAAACGGGTTGTTCTTCGTCCCTCTTTGTCACTTGATGGTCATTTCCTTGAGTACAAAGATTCCGCGAAGCTTTTGGGGTTATTCCTTGACACTCGTTTGTCTTGGTGTCCCCATATCTCTTACCTCCGTGTTGAGTGCTCTAAGGCCCTTACCCTCCTTCGGGTATTGTCCCATACTTCTTTGGGAGCGGATAGGCGCACTCTCCTTGCTTTACATTCTTCTCTCGTCCTGTCTAAGCTCGATTATGGTTGCCCTGCTTACTCGTCTGCTTCTTCTTCTCTTCGCTGTCTTGATGCTTTGCACCGAGACGCATACTGGGTTGCGTCTCGGTTCTGGTGCCTTTCGTTCGACTCCTGTCCTCAGCCTGTATGTTGACGCTGGCTTCCTGTCTCTCCAGGACCGCCGTGATCGCTACTCTCTTTGCTATCTTGCGCGGTCCTTGCAACATCCTTCCTCTCGCCTCTGTCGTGCTTTAACTTTTACCCCTCCTGCGGTTCCTGTTCCTCTTCACCACCTCCCTCTTTCTGTCCGGTTATCTCGCTTACAGGATTCTCTTTCCGTTCATATTTCTAATATTTCTCCTCGTGTTGTTCCTTCTGTGCCCCCATGGAGAGTCCCCCTTCCGCAGTTTTGTACATCCTTGACCCGCATCACTAAAGTTCTTACCCCTCCTACGGTTCTGAAACGCCTTTTCCTTGAGCACTTTTCTTCTCACTCGCACTCAGTTTCCGTCTTCACTGATGGGTCTAAGTCTGCAGACGATGTTGGCTACTCTGTTGTTTTTCCTGATCACACTTATATGTGTCGCTTACCTCCGGAGACTAGCATCTTTACAGCGGAGCTTTATGCTATTCTCTATGCTCTTCATCTCCTGCTCTCTCATTGTCAATCTTCCTTTGTAGTTGTTGTTGACTCTCATAGTGCCCTCATGGCTCTCGGGTCCTTTAATCCATTTCATCCACTAGTTGTCGAGATCCAGCATTGGTTGCTTCTTGTTCACAGTAAATTTAAGTCGGTTGAGTTTTGTTGGGTTCCCAGCCATATTGGTGTCTCTTTAAATGAGCTTGCGGATGCTGCCGTCAGGGAGCTGTCCGCTCTTGTCCTATCTCTCGTAAAGGTATTCCTTATTCCGACTTTTACCCGGTTATCCATTCCTCCATCCTTACCCATTGGCAGGCTTGTTGGTCGACTGTTACTGGTAACAAACTACGTTCTCTTAAAGGTTGTGTATCCTCGTGGCCGTCTTCCTTCCACCGTAACCGGCGATGGGAAACGGCTCTGGCGAGGTTGTGTATTGGCCATACTCGCTTAACCCATGGTCACTTGATGGAGCACCGCCCTGCTCCTTATTGTCCTAATTGCGTTGTCCCTCTTACGGTTGTGCATATCCTTGTTGAATGTCCTGACTTCCGGGACGAGCGTGTGTCTTGTTTTCCGACCGTTCCCCCGCGGTCACTTGTCTCTCGATAGTATTCTTGGTGACTCGGATGTTTTTTTATATCGTTTGCCTTATGTGTTTTCTGTCTCGTATTGGCGTCCTTGGTGATATTTAGCACCTCTAATTATCCCGCAAATTGATGGTGCCTACATGACACCAAATTTGATGGTGTACATGACACCAAGGTACAACCAGCTGTAGCACAGAGCTCTGTGGCAGCGGCGCCTGAGCAGGGCGCGGAGTCGGGGATGCCTGAGCAGGGCACGGAGTCGGGGATGCCTGAGCAGGGCACGGAGTCGGGGATGCCTGAGCAGGGCACGGAGTCGGGGATGCCTGAGCATGGCACGGAGTCGGGGATGCACTGAGCAGGGCACGGAGTCGGGGGATGCCTGAGCAGGGCACGGAGTCGGGGATGCCTGAGCAGGGCACGGAGTCGGGGATGCCTGAGCAGGGCACGGAGTCGGGGATGCCTGAGCAGGGCACGGAGTCGGGGATGCCTGAGCAGGGCACGGAGTCGGGGATGCCTGAGCAGGGCACGGAGTCGGGGATGCCTGAGCAGGGCACGGAGTCGGGGATGCCTGAGCAGGGCACGGAGTCGGGGATGCCTGATCAGGGCACGGAGTCGGGGATGCCTGAGCAGGGCACGGAGTCGGGGATGCCTGAGCAGGGCACGGAGTCGGGGATGCCTGAGCAGGGCACGGAGTCGGGGATGCCTGAGCAGGGCACGGAGTCGGGGATGCCTGAGCAGGGCACGGAGTCGGGGATGCCTGAGCAGGGCACGGAGTCGGGATGCCTGAGCAGGGCACGGAGTCGGGGATGCCTGAGCAGGGCGCGGAGTCGGGGATGCCCTGAGCAGGGCGCGGAGTCGGGGATGCCTGAGCAGGGCGCGGAGTCGGGATGCCTGAGCAGGGCGCGGAGTCGGGGATGCCTGAGCAGGGCGCGGAGTCGGGGATGCCTGAGCAGGGCGCGGAGTCGGGGATGCCTGAGCAGGGCGCGGAGTCGGGGATGCCTGAGCAGGGCGCGGAGTCGGGGATGCCTGAGCAGGGCGCGGAGTCGGGGATGCCTGAGCAGGGCGCGGAGTCGGGGATGCCTGAGCAGGGCGCGGAGTCGGGGATGCCTGAGCAGGGCACGGAGTCGGGGACCCCTGAGCAGTGCGCGGTGTCACAGGCACCGGAGCAGAGCACAGTGTCGGGGGCGCCGCAGCAGAGTGCGGTCCACTGGCAGAGGAAACAAACAAAACAAGGCCCCAAAATCTGTTGGTATTACAGATGGGCTACCTGTAAGCATGGGGAATCGGGAAGAATAAATGGAACATGTACACACAATCACCCTAGAAAGTGCAGAAACCTCCTCAATACAGGTAATGTACCAAAAGCTGTGAATTCTTTCACCCAGAAATTTGCAAGAACTCTTTGGACAGGAAAGAGTGCTTCAATGCTGAATGCCCAGCTTTTCATATAAGAGGTACCAGGCGAATAAAACCGACAGACTACCACTATGAAAACAGCCACTACTCCATCAACCGGGATAATTTTTTAGCAAGAGGAGGAGGAGAAGAATGGCTAAAAATGACCAGACTCTACCACCAACTCGGTCAAATGCTAGAGAGGACGCAAACCACAGTGGCCCTCCTTACCAGAGCCTCAGATATTAACACCAATTAAAGCATCCAGCACTTCCACTAACACGATAACATCATTATATTTGCCAACATCCAGGGTATAAAAACACGCAAATCCAACAAAGTTCATTTTATAGATGGTCTCCTTCATGAGGCAAATGCAGTGTTTGCAGCCCTAACGGAAACTCACACAAAGGACTACCTTGATGGTGAAATATGGATCCCAGAATACAATCTCTTCAGATGTGATAGGAAACACCGGCTTCAGGGTGGGTCAGCCTCTACATCAAAGACACACTCATCTGTACTGAGCTGCTAAACACCTCAAATGATATGGTGGAAGTGCTGATAGTCAAAATAGAGATCCTAAATGTAGTTGTTGTCCTTGTATATAAGTCACCGGAGGCAAACCCTCAGCAGTTTAAAGACCAACTAATGAAAATAGAGCACTGCTTGGAAAACCTCACAAATCCAGCTCCGAACATCATCCTGCTTGGGGACTTCAACCTACGGCACCTGAATGGAAGCACCTGGCTAATACAGTAATATCAGAAAGAATACCAGGAAGTAGCCTAAATGAGCAGGCACATGCAAATGACCTGCTACGGATGTGCGATAGGTTTGCCTTAAACCAGCAAATAGTAGAACCAACTAGGAAGGAGAACACGCTGGACCTCATTTTCACTAATAATGATGAGTTGATCGGGAGCATAATGATTACAAATACCTGTTACTCAGATCACAACTTAATTGAGGTACTGACAACCATGGGGAATGGACCTCCCAAAACCAGTCCAGATTCCCGGTGGAGGAGATTTCAGCAAATCAACTTCAATAATAACGGATAAACTGGGAGCAAATAAACCAGGACTTCACAGAAATAAACTGGGAAGAACAGCTAGGAAATGCAAACCTGAACCGGTGCCTGGAAAAAATAAGCTCAGTAGCACTAGAAATATGTTCAAACCGCATACCCTAAGAAAAAAGAGAAAGAGATGCAGATTGGAACGGGAACGTCGTTCCTTATATAGGCGAAGAAAACGAATCGCGGAACAACTTGAGAGTCGCACCCTACCTCAAGAACGGCGAAGAAGGTTTAGGTAGAGAAATAGAAACAATTGAACTCAAGCTACAAGAATCATACAAAACCCAGGAGAGGCAAAGAGAGCAAAAGGCCATCAGTGAAATAGAGAGAAATCCGAAATATTTTTTCTCCTATGCAAAATCAAGATCAAAAACCACATCTAGTATCGGGCCCCTGCGAAAGGGAGATGGAACTTTCACAGATGACAGCAAAGAAATGAGCGAGTTACTGAGGAAGCAGTACGACTCTGTTTTCAGTGAGCCATTAAATGCACTAAAGATTGATAACCCAAATGAATTTTTCATGGATATGATACCAACATCAAATCACATATCAGACGTCGCCCTATCCCCACTAGATTTTGAAGAAGCCATAAACAGTATGCCTATGCACTCTGCACCAGGCCCGGATTCTTGGAACTCCATATTCATCAAGAACTGTAAAAAACCACTATCGCAGGCCCTTCACATTCTGTGGAGACAAAGCCTAGATACTGGCGTTATCCCTGACATACTAAAAACAGCAGAGATAGCACCACTCCATAAAGGAGGAAATAAGGCAGAGGCAAAAAATTACAGACCGATAGCACTAACATCGCACATCATAAAAATTTTTGAGAGAGTGCTAAGAAGTAAGATCACAAAATACATTGGAATCACAGCATCTCCATAACCCCGGACAACATGGTTTCAGAACAGGGCGCTCTTGCCTGTCGCAGTTGCTGGACCACTATGATATGGCATTAGATGCTATGGAAGACAAACAAACGCTGATGTAATTTACACAGATTCGCAAAAGCTTTTGATAAATGTGACCATGGTGTTATTGCACATAAAATGCGTTCAAAAGGAATTACCGGGAAAATAGGCAGATGGATCTACAATTTCCTGACTGACAGAACCCAATGTGTAATAGTCAACAAAATAAAATCCAGCCCATCAACCGTGAAGAGCTCAGTCCCCAGGGTACTGTGCTTGCTCCAGTACTTTTTCTCATCCTCATATCGGACATAGACCAGAACACAACCTATAGCACTGTATCATCCTTTGCAGATGACACTAGGATTTTCATGAGAGTTGGCAACATAGAGGACACGGCAAACCTCCAATCAGATGTAGATCAGGTCTTTCTATGGGCTACAGAAATAATATGGTATTCAACGAGGATAAGTTTCAGCTCATGCGCTATGGA